>NW_007245789.1:0-208794 GCF_000164805.1 Carlito syrichta | reverse complement strand
ATATTATAGGTATAACTGATATCCTATGTCAGAGGCGATCTTCCAGATGGGCCTTTACAGGCCTCAGTAATGTAGCTATAGATGTTGGCTCCCAACATGTTCAAGGAAACTTGTTTCTGTTTTTTCCTAGACACTCACTCTAACTGCATTTTTCAGGTTTTCTTGTAGTCAGGTTTGGCCATGTGACTGTGTCCCACTCAAAGGATTATGAGTAGAGGTGACATGTGTACTACATGGCCTGATTCAATGAATACTGACTGTGCCCTTTCTTGATCCCCCCTTCCCCAAATTTAAGGCATTCTGAAAAGTCACACAGTGGAAAAAGTTGAGCTATTGTCTACCTGGATCCCTGGAGGACCATGTGGAATTCAACTTACTATCCTGGACACCAGTCAAGAAGTGATAAATGAGAAGGCTATCATTTTCTGGTTCTTTTCAGATACTAAAATTTGAGGGTCTCTTTCTTATATATTTCTTATTACAGAAATCAGTATGTTGAAGTGTGACGTATTATATATGGCACTGGCTTAGCATTAGGTAATAATCCCATGAAATAGATACATGCCACACTTTGGAAAGATGAGATTCTGATGCAGCAGTGAAAGTCAGACCCAAAACCTGAGATACTTGTACTATAGAGGGAACAACCAAAATGTCAATGTATATTTTTTCTCCTTGTCACAGCAAGGATTTACAAGAAAGATAATAATTAAATCATTTTCAACTAAAAATTAGAGGATAGGACAAATGCAAAAAATTTTATTGGAAAAGTGCTTCTGGATCCAAAGCAGCAGATAATAAGATGGAAAAGGCATTGAGTTTCAAAATCCCATTAAGACTTCTCAGTTAAACAAAGGAAGTTAACCAGGCAGCACAGAACAGAGTAAGGATTCTGTCTAACTACCAAACATTTTCTTGCTTTCTTACTCTCTCCCCCTCCCTCCCTTCCTCCCTTCCCCCTTCCTCCCTCCCTCCCTCTCTCCCTCCCTCCCTCCTTCCCTCTCTCCCTCCCTCTCTCCCTCCCTCCCTCTAATCCCAGCACTTTGGGAAGCTAAGGCTGGAGGATGGCTTAAGCCCAGGAGTCCGAGACCAGCCTAGGCAATATAGTAAGACCTTTTCTCTACAAAAGATTAAAAATGAGCCAGGCCTTCATCCCATTTTCTCATTCCCTCCCACCACTACCTCCACCACACCCAGAGAAAAAAATGAACTAGGAGTGTTGGAGCAAATCTATAATCCCATCTCCTCAGGATGCTGAAATAGAAGGCCAGAGCCAAGGGTGTCAAGGCTGCCATGAACCATAATCATGCCACTGCACTCCAGTCTCAGTGACAGAGTAATACCCTGACTTTAAAAAAAAAACTGACAGAGAGAAAGGTATGAGAAGAAAGAAACTAAGAAATAGTGAAAATTTATAGGCTATGTCTAGGAAAAAAATAAGAAAACTTTTAATATGGTTACTGTGGCACACGGAAATGATTTCTCTCAATTCCAGATAAAACCCTCTAAGTTTTATTTTTAAAGAAGTCATGCACTTGGGTTTTTACTGTATGAGCATTAGAATCATCTTGGAGCACTTGAAATTATGTCAGTAGGAAACGAACTGGATAAGCAGTTTCATCCCCAAGGGAGACATGCTTCCGGTGCCCAGTTTACAGGTGGCCATGGATGGTGGTGAACAATAGAGCACCTTCCAGAGGGTGAAGTCAGGACGTAGGGAGCGATGAATGAAGGACTTCCTCCTAGAGGGTCCTGGATGAAGCAACCTCCCACCTTGGACAGGGGATCTTCGCCTGGCCTTCGCAGTGTTCTATCATCACAAGAACCAGAGCCTGATATGCATAGATATCCTTGCCCCATTTGTATGTTTTATGTTGGTCTATGTGGAATAGGTTGAGGGGATTGGCACATCATTTGTCTTTTTACTTTCTAGGTCACTGCACAAAGAAGAGTCATATTTGGACCTGAAGGAGAAGACCAAGGATCTTCTAGAAATCCTGACTGCTGAACCGAATACAATAGCTGGATGGGACATTGGTTGCCTCCTTTGACGAGGTGGGAAAGTATGTACTATATATGATGAATGCAACAAATGGATATTCAGTGACCTCAAAGTCAAACCATGAAAATATGTTTACCACAATTTATTTACTCTTCTCCTTGGTCACACAGGGGCCCTGTACTTCCCAATCGCTTTGCAGTTGCAAATGTCTGAATGGCTGGGTGTGGTCAGTGGAAGATTTCTGGCCCAGAATGCTCTCCAATAAGTGTGTGAAGCCCTATTCTCTCTCTGGCTACTAGTGTAGTCCTGTGCTAAGTGTGTGGAGCAACCAGCAGCTGTGACCTCTGGGGAGCACTTCCTAGTGGAATTGCACAAGAGTCCAGGACTGCTAGTAATTTTTTAAAATCTATTTTTTCATCTCTAAGCTACTGATATTTGGAGGGTCCTATTGTTCCTACAGCTCAGCCTACCCTAATTAATATGCTCCCCTAATGGACTGTGATATTGAAGGAATTGTCTCTACCTTACCTTGGTATATTTGTCAATGAATTTTCATTCTGAGTATTTCTATTTTTTATTCCAATGGCCCTTATATCACTGCAGCTTTCGCTTCAGAGGTTGACTGTAGGCAGAAACAGTGAGACTGATACTTGACTTTTTCCTCCCCCCACAGGAAGATCTTGCAATATATGACAGATATATCAGTCTTGAAAGCCAGTGCCACAAATGAGCAAAAAGTTAGTTTTAAAATTAAGGAAAGGCATGTAGGTTCGCAAAAGTCTAGAAGCTGGAACACAACTGTGCCTTACAAGCTATAGCTGGCAAGAGTTTTTGAAGATAGCTTACTCTCATGGTGGAGTGACTGAGCAACAGTCACCAGTGTGGGTCTCTGAGAGAGATCTCTGAGGAGCCAGGGAGAGATGAGGCAAAACATTTTCTAGCTGAGAAAAATAAGAGACAGAAAGGCCTTTTCCTTGTCTTCTGGGTGAAACCTGTGCAGGATCCAAGCCTTACAAAGGACAATACCCATGAAAGATGCTGGGAAGCTGCCGTGTGTAAATTATGACGAGGAGTGCTCAGGCAGAGAGGATCCCAGTCCTAGAAAATTCAGACTGGATTGGAGTGAGATTTAAGTATTTTCATTGCAATAAAATGTGGGAAGATGGACAGGCCCATTCTGGCCATGGAAGAGGATGTTATGGGTATATACACATGGGCCACTCAAGCTGTAGATCTTGGAAAATGGCTGCCATCATCAACTCAGAGGAAAGAAAAGCTGTTTACCCAGCATCAGTGACTTGACTTATTCACTGAATGTCAGAATGCAAGTTCAGCAAACTGGAGATTTAAGATCCCCCTTCACTCCTCAAATTGCAATATCAGGAAGTTCCTTCCCATTCTTCATGGAATACCCACAAGGAGAAGGAAGGAGTGGGTTGCAGCTCTCAAGGAAGTTTATTTCTAGTTAAATTAATGATAGACACTAATTTGATGGAATATACCTTAAATTGGCAAGATTGAGATTTTTGCTTCAATGTGGTTGAGTGATGACTCAACACAGAAATTAAGGCAGTTTGAGTAAAAATAAGGAAAGTTGTATTTTGGCCCATCTAAGTTTTTGAATGATGAAAATTCTCTCTGTCACACACAGACCCTAGTGCCTAGGAAAAGCCTCAGGCCACTTAGATGTTCAGTGAATATTTGACAAACAAATGAATAAAACAAATACTTACACTTTATTCATTTTCTTTCTCCCATTTAGCTGATACTGACAAATTAGAACATCAGATTATTCCCTTTGCAAACATCACCCACTCATCCAAAGAGGTGTTAGCATTAGAACTGCATCACTACTGTGTATGTGAAAACACATCTGTGAAAAGTGTCTACTGCACACCTGACCTGGTAAGAGTCAAGGGAATTTAATTATAAAACTTGTCATGTCACCTGAACATGATGTAAACTGATTTGAAACAAATCCAGATTCCACTTGACAGGCTCTTTTAACTTGCTACATTAGACCAAGGTAGCAGCAATGTCCTGGAAATGAAAAGCTGGTGCCTGGGACGAAAAGGAGGCTTTGATTGGACAGGCTTCAAAGAGTGCTGTGCACAAATGATGCCTTGTTCTTTGCCCTGCTTTCTGTCCTCATATTTAAACATTGAATGCTTGGGTGGCACCTCTCGACCCAGATATGCCTTGACACATGGAAACGTAGCTCTTCAAAGTTACTTGGTCAAAAACATCCAATTCAGGGAGTGTCTGACACTGTTCTTTTATTCAATAGCATTTTGGTGAATTGAATTAGTAAAGAAAGAAAATACGGCTCATGGCCTTGGATCTAATCAGCCCTGCATTGCAGCAAAAAAACTTGCTGGTTAATCCATTAAAACTTTATGTGTTCTTGTGTTGAATTGGCCATAGACTTTACAGTCAGAAATTTTGGGGTTTATATTTTAATTCTACCAATAAAATGATTTAGTTTCTAGATGTCTTAACATTTCACATAAACTGTTCATTGAAAATAGACACCTTTCTTGAAACATCTACTTATCAATCCTATCAGATGCTAGTATCTTGAGCAGACTTTACCGAAGCTTTGAAATCAGTGTGTGTGTGTGTGTGTGTGCATGCACATGTGTGTCTGTGTGTACACACTACATCACATTACTATGGAACAACAGCAAAAATTAAAAGAGAAACAAATTGCAGCAGTTCCAGTTTTAGGTGAAATAGAGTAAGCATGAAAATTCTACCCCATTGAGGGAAGCTAAAAAGAAAACCTGGACAGAATGCATCAAACAGATGTTTGATGATTCAGAAAAGTAAATAGTAGCAGGTAGATAGGGAGAAAAACATCAGTACAATAAGTCTCTTACATATGATGGGGGGAGGGGGTGATGGACCAGAATTTATTTATTAAAAATTGTGCATTTATTCTTATATGTTTAAGCTTCAGTCACCTTCAAAGTACTCTCCATTTAATGCAATACACCTAGAGAGATGCTTTTTGCACTACTCAAAACAGTTTTTGAACTCACCAATTCTGATGCCTTTTAATACTTCTTCCATTTTTTGTTTCATCTCTTCCACATCAGAAAATTCTTCCCTATGAGGATTTATTTCATCAAGAAAAACAAAAAAAAAATGTCACTCGGGACAAGATCAGGTGAATATAGACGTTAGGACATGAAGACCATATTTCGCTGAAGGCAAACATAGCCTCTAACAAAAATGCTAGCTGGTACACTGATGCAGACAGATACCTACAATACTTACCCTAGTGTGGGAAGCCTGTACTTCAAGGGGCCCGCCCTCCAAAAAATAATTCCAGCTTTTTGGGACAACCCTCGTGCAAAACTTCAAGTTGCAAGCTCTCAAATATGCAAACATGAGTTTGCATGTCCAATCACATAAGTTAGTTCATGTGTCTGGTGTGCATTATGTTAGTTGGGTACCTAGCCTAACTTTGTTGGATTTATGAACAAATTGGACTCACAAATGCACTCTCAGAATGGAACTCATCCATATGCAGGGGATGGGGACTTACTGTACCCAAAGTACCACCTACATGCAGTGTGTTACCCTTGAACTTTCTAATGCCTGGGACACAGATGTAGCCACCTGAGTATAGACAGAGAGAACCTCAGGATAGCTTCCTAGTTTCAGCTTAAGAAATAGGCAGGGTGCCTACTAAAACAGAGAGCGGTGAAAATTGCTCATTTTTTCTTTTCCTTTTTTCCCTGTCCTCTCATGCTCCAGCCCTATGTAATCCCAAGGTGGCAGAACAACAGTCATAGAAAGAGCCCAAACTACAAATGAGGGCACCTTCCTCTCCTATCAAAGGAGCTGTGGTTTCAAGAAGGCAGGGGAAATCTCTTTGCTATATTTAAATCTCTATCTCCTTCTGCTACTGGGCCTAATATGTGAGTGCAATGCAAGAATGCATGGCAGAGTAGGATAACTAACTGACAAAAAGGAAACTGCGGTTTTTTTTGTTTGTTTTTTGTTTTGATTTTTTGAGTTGGAGTCTCACTCTATCACTCAGACTGGAGTGCAGTGGCCGCTCCCGGGCACTGCAGCCTCGACCTGCTGGGCTCCGGCGATTCTTCTCCCTCAGCCTTCCAAGTAGCTGGAACTACAGGTGCGCGCTACCATGCCCGGCTGATTTTTTGATTTATTGTAGAGATGTGGTCTCGCTGCCCAGGTGGGTCTCAAACCCGTGGGCTCAGGCAATCGACTCACCTCAACCTCCCAAAGGCGCGGGATTACAGGCTGAGCCACCGAGCCCAGTATCAAGGAGCTTGTGGAGAGAAAAGAGCTTGGAAACTAGATCTCTTAAGGCTGTGTGTGAAATCCTGGGCTTATCCCTGAGATGTGCATGTATGTATCTGATCTTAAATAGTATGTATAAATACTGAGATCTGAACTAAAATAGTCTATCCGTCAAATATCAGACTAGCTACTGGCTGTTGCACATATGGAATAGATTAAATACTTTTGTGAAATCTTATGAAAACTGAACTGATCCTTGAACCACAACCTACAAAAAGCTTGTTGGAATTGCAGGCCTGAACCCAGCTGGTGCAATTGCTTACTAAAACAAAAACATCAACAAACAGGATCTGAGTAAGAAACAGGATATCATAATGAAATATACAAAACATCCAGGATATGACCTCAAATTATCTAGAACCAAGAAGACCACAATTTTCATGCAAATAAACCAACCATAGATGGCAGTACCAACAAGAAGCAGATGTTGGAAATATCTAACAAAGACAGTAAAAAAAGTATGAATATGCCTCAACAAGCAAAAGCAAACCTTTTTGAAATAAGTGAAAAGGGAGAACCCTCAGCAAAGAGCTGGAAAATACAAAGAAGAATCAGATAATAATTTTATAATTTAAAAATATAATAATCAAAGTTAAATACACACCAAATAGGCTCAATAGCAGACTGAGGAACACTGAGAAAAGAGTAATATGTTTAATGTGAAAAGAGAGGAAAACATTTAAGAAGTGAAACTAACAACCAAATGCATCATAATAAAAATGCCAAAGTGTAAGAATAATAAACAAAATATCGAAAGCATCCAGAGGAAATACATTTATTACTTATGGTGTAACAACAAGTTGATTAATCTTAGATTTTTCATCATAAAGTACAGAGGGCAGAGGGAAGTGAAAAAAACATTTTTAAAGTGCTGAAGAAGAGAACTACAATCCAAAAGTGTAAATACAGTTAAAATAACCTTCAAGAATATGATAAAATGAAACTAGTCTCAGATGAAGAAAATTGTAAATTAGTTTTCAGAAAACTTTCTCTAAAAGAATGTATAAAGGAAGCTCTTTTAAAAGAAGAAAAATAAAACCAAAAGAAAACTTGGCAAATCAGGAATGAAGAATTGGCAATGAACGTGGTAAATATTTAAGAAGATATAATAGATTATTTTCTCATTGAGCTATTTAAACTATGTTTGACAATTTAAAACAAAATTGTACCATTATGTGGTATGAATTTAAATGTTGTAGATATAATAGTAAGATGATTATAACATAAAGGAATGAGAGGAAAAGGTGTTCTGTATTAGTAAGATTTTACAATTCTACTTTAAATGATTATTTTAATATCAGATACATTAGATTTCACAACAAGGAAAATAACCAGAGATGAAAAGAAGCAAAGCATGACAAAATATCAGCTTACAAAGAAGACATAACATCATAAATGCAACACACCTAGCAATAGCATTTAAAATACATGAAGCAAAAACTGGCATAACTGAAATGAGAAATAGACAAATTCACACTTAGAGTTGGAGTCTTCAATACTCTTCTATCAAGAGTAGATAGTGCTATTAAACAGAAAATGAGTATCTAGAAGAATGGAAAAACAACATCAACCGAGTCTAACTGACATTTATATAATACTTTACCACAAGCAGCAGAATAAACATACTTTCCAGGGGCATGTGATACAAAATAAGCCATGTCCTGAGTCATAAAAAATATAAAAAATTAAAATCTCATTGGGTGTCAGGGGCTAGGGTTCAGAAATTACCTACAGGGCACAATGTTCACTATCTAGGGAATGGACCACCATAGGTCACAAAGGAAGACTCACAAAAATTATTGTGAACTTAATTAAAATGAAAGTGCAACATTTAAAATTGTTGGGAAACTGCTAAAACAGTGACTTAGAGTAAAATTTATGGTGTTGAAAGCTTATATAAGAAAAGATAAATAATCTAAAATCAATAATATAAACTTTCACCTTATTTTAAGGAGAAATTAGCCAATTTTATCACTAAAATTAATACACAAAAGTAATTTTAAAGTTATTAATCAAAATATTTTGTTCAATATTGATTTTTTTTCTATATGATAATCTGCAAAGACATTTCTATGAAATCTGCACACATTTGATTCTTGGATTTTATGATTTGGCTACCTAGATTTGGCTACATTCACACAGTCTTCTGAGAAATAAAAGAGGTCTATATTTATATAAGTTAACAGTTATCTTGAAGTACATAAAAAGATTGTGAAATATTTTAAGGATCACTTATAAATTAAATAATACATAAGTAGATCTTTTTAGTTTAAATGATTTAGAAATCACAAATTATTTTAGCTAGCTAGGAAAAAGATTGAAAGTAAGTAGAAGAAAGGAAATAATGAAGATGAATAAACATTAATAAAATTAGAACTACAAAAACAACAGATAAAATAATAAAGCCAATTTTTATTTGAAAAAATAAAATTGGTAAGCCTATAGTAAGGCAGAAAAAAAAATTTTCCAAAAGGTACAAGCTACCAATATTAAGTGTGAAACAGGAATATCACTACAGAACCCATAGATATGAAAAGGTTAATCAAAGAATAATGCTAGCAACTTTATATACACACTTGACAATCAAATGAAATATATCATTTTCCAGCCAGACTTGGTGGCTCAGCCTGTAATACCAGCACTTTGGGAGGCCAAAGAAAGTGAATTGCCTGTGCCTGCGGGTTCGAGACCCACCCACACAAACTGGCCAGACCTCGTCTCTACAATAAATCAAAAATTAGCCGGGCGAGGTAGTACACATCTGTAGTTCTGGCTACTTGGAAGGCTGAGGTGAAAGTAACACCGGAGCTCAGAAGGTTGAGGCTGTGGTGGTGGCCGGGAGCGTGCCACTGCACTCCAGTCTGGACAACAGAGTGAGACTCCAACTCAAAAAAAAAAAGAAAAAGAAATATATCATTTTCTTGAAAATCACAAAATACCAAAACATAACCAATATAAGATAGATAACCAAAATTATGCTGTATCTACTAAAGTAAATTAATTCCCAATTAATAAGCCTCCAATGAAATAATTTTAGTGATAAGCTATCTGAAATACTTAAATATCTCTTCTAGAAAATAGAAAAGACTATATTTCCCAATTCATATTATGAGGTTAGCATTTTCTTGACACTGAATCCAAAGACAGTAGAAGAAAACAAACAAAAATGACAACAACAAAACACAGAGCAATATTGTCCATAAACAAATAACCATGAACACAGAAATCTTCCACAAAATATTAACTAAGTAAATCCAGCAATATATAAAATATAAATGTATACATTTATATATAATATATACATATAAACGTATTATATAAATTTATATTGCACATATTTATATTGTACACATGTATAATATATTTATATGCACATAATATACCACAACCAAGTGAAGTTTATGATGGGAATGCAAAGGTATTTAATATTCAAAGATGAGTCAGTGTATTGCATCATATTACCAGCTAATAAAAAAATTATATCACTTGAAGCAAATAACATTTGACCAAATGTAGCTAAAATCTCTTAACCAGGGAAAGCCATACATACATGTACTCATTGTACTTTCGGTGAGTCCTTGCGGAGTTAATCTTCCACTCCCTGGTACCCCTAATCCTGCCCAATGGATCCGGGTGGTGGTCTGGTTCTTCTGATGGAAAGATGGCAGAGGGACTGAGCCCTACTGCCCATCGATGAGAATAAATAGGTGGTGCCACTTGGGGTTAGGAAGTACTCCACTTTCCCACCCCTGGTGTCAGTGGAGCATCTGACTCCATCCCAACCCAACCAAATGGGGTGAGTCTGCCCTCAGCTTACTCCCTCTCTGATGGCAGCAGTGCCCATTCAGACACAGAGATAGGGGAGTTGATGATCCACTTAGGAGATTTTCAGTGGGGTCAAGGAGGTAGCTGAACTTCCACCCCACCCATTTGCAGTGAAGCAGTGTGAGTCAGCACTCTTGTCTTTGTTGGGATGTGAGGAAGGGAACTGTGGGAAGCTGAAATATGCACCCGCCAGTGCCGGATGTCAACAGGGAGAACGTCTGCTAAAATAAATTCTGAATACTAGTCCTTTGTTGTATATGCTGTTGTATATGTGGTTTGCAAATATTTTCTCTAAGGCTTTAGCTTGTTTTACTCTCATTAACAGTTTTGCTCATAGAACAAGCATTTTTAATTTTGATGAGGCCCAATTTTTATCATTTTTTCCTTTTAGTGCTTGTGCTTTTTGGAATCAAGTCTAAGAACTCTTTGTCTAGCCCCAAATCCCCAAAAGTTTTTATTTTGTGTTTTTCTAAAAGTTTTACAATTTTAGAAATTACATTGACATGTCTGATGGATGTGTTGTGATCCCCTTCCACGCAGAGCACAGATTGACACAATGTCCCAGTTCTGGGATGATGTTGTGGGCCAAGCGCAGGGGTTAACATCAATGGCCCATTTGAAACAGAGTGCTGAGGTCAGAGCCCTGCAAAGTTCTTAAACCTGGGTTACCTTTTCAAGGCGCTGAACAGGGCAGAAGTCAATGAACAGAGATTTCAAGCACAGGAGGGTGGGCAGAGGGGCAGAACAGGCAGCAGAGCTGAAAACAGGGTCCTTGGAGTGAACCAGCAGAAGGACCTTGTGTAGAGGTTTCCATGGGGCCGGGGTGAGTACTCTGATGGCTTTTTGTTCCCTTTCGGTGTGTTTACAAGGACTAAAATAGCACTGCCAGGGAGATGAGCATCTGTAGACAGCGCAGAGAAAATGAGATTGAAGCCACATAGTTCTGTAGGGCAGTGTAGGGCTTCAAACCCAGACCTTACTGATTCCAAACATTCATTTCCCCTCCTGCTGCCTGTCTCGTAAGTCCAATGTGGCCATTTGGTAATGCTTACAGCAAATACAGCAAAATGATTGTGTTCAGCAGCTTTGGGGATCCCATTGCCTCAGCGAAGATCAGGCAGAAGAGGCACATCAAGGGTTATTTAAGTCACTGTCTCCTAAAAGGGATATAATCCTTGGTTGGACGGGGTCACATCAGATTTACCTGTGCTTCTTCTCTAGAGCCCACACGGTGATTTTAATGGGGGGACACAGAATAAGGATTTTTGTCAGCACATCTATGTGGTTCTTGTTCATTGTAAAGCTTGTGGGCTATCACTTTCATCAGATTCCACAAAGAGGGTGGTTGTTGCTGGGTGGAGGAAGGGATGTCTGAGGAAAATGCATGTGAACTGTAGAGGTTAAGTAATAGAGACAATACCAGACTCAGTAACAAGGCAAGACATGGCAAAATTTCAGCAGGTGACTCTTGTCAATTAAGCAAAAACTTAGAAGTTTGTTTCTGAAGCTTTCTGGATAGTGCTCCTCTGGAGAGGAGACGTTGATGCCCAAATATGCATCATCTGTTCAGCGCCCTTTGAAATGGCAACTCCGATTGCTTGGTTTTAAATCAACCCTATAATTACTGATGCTACACAACATCTCCCAAATAATTAGGGAGCAGTCCGGGAATCACCGGTTATGAGATGTAACCATAGTTCCATGAGGCTTTTAATTTGTGGAGTTATAAATAATGTTAAATGCCCAGGAGTTTCAATTAAAAGATGTTTACTCGTGTAAAATAGGAAACGTGACGGGGGGAGCAAGATCCCTGTTAGCAAGGATTTGAAAGAGGAGTGAAGTTAGGGGCCAGCTGCCAGACACTGTGCATAGGAGGTGTGGGGCTTCCCCTCTCTGGAAATCTTCAAAGTCAAGAGGAGGTTTCAAACATTTTCCCGGTCAAAACTGGGACAAACACTCCAGCAGCTAAATCAATCTCCAATTGCTTCCTTACTTTCCTTTGGAAACTTTAAAGTGCCGAGAGTTCTGTTGCCAGAGATGGGTCGGGTTTTCAATTTTTGTCTGGCTGTCCTCTGTGCCATAAGGGCTCTTTTGCTTCCTCTTTTCCTAAGCTGAACCATGTGCCTCTCCCCTCAGGGCTGGATTAGTCAGGGCTGGACTGTGTGTTGTAAGCTCTGGAGCAACCCTATTTCTCTCCTCCACTGAGCAGGGCAGATGCTAGAAACAGTATTCTCTAAAGTTGCAGGAACCTGCCACCCTGGTGAAGTTTCTAGGGGTTCAGTGGTCTGTGATGTGTCAAAACATCCTCTCCAAGGGAAGGGACAAATGTGCATCTAGTCACTCTCACCACTGAAAATGAGAACAACACATCCTGGGTGTGACCTCAGGTTTTGGAGAGGAAGTATGGGTCTTGGACACTCTTCTCTGGCCTATTATTTACCCAGAAACTGCCAGTTTGAGTGGTGTCCAGAGCAAGAGAAGGCTCTTTAACAAGCCACAGCTGACATGTTAGTGGCCTTGCCACTTGGACTCTAAGAGGCTGCAGATAATGGCACTTGGAGCATCTGCAGTTGAGAGGGTGGCTGTATAGGTTAAGATAAACCTCAAATTTCAGAGCAACCCATGCCCTCTTCTGTTTTTTGAGAAACAGTTTCTGGCTTGCTGCTGGGCTCCAGTGGAGATTAAAAATTTAACTGTGAAACATGAAGCATGTCAGTTTCCTGTTGCTGTTGGTAAACAACACACATTTATCCTTTTTACAGTGCTGAGATCAAATGTCCAAAATTAGTCTCACTGGGATAAAATCAAGGTGTAGAGGTGGAGGCTGTTTCCTTCTAGGGGATCCAGGAAAGAAGCCATTTTCTTTCCTTTTTCACCTTCTGGGTGAAAAACATTCCATGGCTTTTGGCCCAACATTACCCTAAAGTCTGCCTCCAGCCTCACTTCTTCATCTCTGTCTCTGGCTCCCCTGTCTACCTCTTTCCCATAAGAATACTTCCTTGGTACAATTCTTTGGGAGACCAGCCAATCCTGTGGTGGCAAGGGATTCAGTTGGAGCATTTCCATCCCAGAAGGAGCAGTGACTTGTCCTCCCAAGGAACATTTTCTCTAGACATATCTGCACTTCTTGCTTCTATCCAGACTACTGTTGGAGGACCTACAGAGCACCTTGCTCACTGTCATGACCTTCCCTGTGGTATTACTTCTGTAGCATTGTCCCAGGGCTGTGGCAACAAAGAACCACAACCTGAGTGGCTCAGAACAACTAAAATTTACTCCCTCATAGTTCTGGAGGCTAAATCTCTAAAATCAGGGTGTTGGCACTCCCTCTGAAACCTTTAGGGGAGTGACCCTTCCATCCTTCTTCCAGCTACTGATAGGTCCAGCATTCCTTGGCTTGTGGCAACATCACTCCAATCTCCATTTGATCTTCTCCCTGTGTCTTTCCTCTGTGTATATCTTTGTTCTAAGCTTCCTCTTTTTAAAAAGACAGCAGTCATATGGGACCAGGAGTTGGCTTAATGATCTCATGCTAACTTGATGACACCTGCAAATAAAGTAACATTCATAGGTACTAAGATCTAGGACATCATATTCTTTATAGGAGGGATACTCCAATCCACAAAAACCAATGCTCAATAAATGATATTATTTCCTGTTAGCTAAAAAAATCTATGGGCTTGGAAACTAAGGAGTGTATGTAGGAGAGGCTCTTTTCTTCATTACCTAAACTCATACACTAGCAAAACTTCTATCTGTCCCCATGATTCTGGGCTCTGTTGGCCTAGTGGTCTTAGTTCCCAAGGAGACCATGTGTGTAGCAAGGAAACAACAAAGGTACATTGAACTGGAAGCTGAGCCTGGGCATTTAGTCATTTTGGTCTCTCCTCTGAACCCACAGACTAGGAAAGGGGTTCCTGTTCTGGCTGTGATGACTGTTCCTGACCAGTAGAAGGGACCAGAACACTGTTAGGGGGGAAGTATGCCCAAAGCCCAGGCACTCCCAGCACGCTGTGGTCCCCCATGTCCACTGGTAAATGTTCATAAACAACTACATCAAACCAACAGAGGCAGGAGCGCTAATGACCCAACCCTATTAGGGAATGAAGGTTTAAGTCATCTGACCTTGTAAAAATCTATGGCCAGTTGAGGAAGCAGCCAAAGACAAAGTGGACATGGGACAGATAATAGAAAAAGGACATTATGGAAATCAACTATGGCCAAATAACCAGACATAGAAACAAAGATTGCAGTAGTTAACCATACTGCAGAAGAAAATATGCACAATAACATTTGATTAATACATTATTTTGCTTCTCCTCCTTTTCTACTATTTTAATACCCAATATAAGGTATGGCAATGGTGTTAACCCTGTATTTCAAGATTAAGTTACAGAATATCGAGGAAGGGTTGTATCTGAACTAGAAAAAGAACATCACACAGAGGTAATTAATGTTGATTTGGAGTCTCCCACTTTAAAGAGATGATGTACATGAATAAGAAGCTACAAGATGCAGCTGTATATTGCCAAGCTTAAGCTGGAGGCGGCCTTCATCTCTACTTGGAGGTTCAATGCTGAGGTGACCAACTGGTGGACACTGCTGATAGTATGACATTCACTCCATCACCACCATGCTCTCCACTCCAAGGGAAAGGAGACCAGGAGCTATGCTAGTCCAAATACCCTCCCTGTGGGGTTAGGATTTGCTGATGACGACTGGGATGCCTGTGAGGTGGGGCTCGTGGAAGAGGAGCAGGAGTGTGACTCCCAGTGGAGCCACAGCCCTGCACACAGGCTGATGTGAGATCCATGTTGCTTCTTCATGGGCACTTGGACCCACCTTTGTCTCTGTTGCCACTTCCAAGAGGAACCTTGGGGAAAAAAATCCTCAATTGCTTGGGCTTCAGCGATGTATCACTCTTGAACTTTGGGTTGACATTCCTGAACCAAGTTCCCTCAGTTTACCAACATTGATGTAAGTTCAAGTCACACCTCAATCCCCCATAGACGAACTTGGCTTTCCTGATTAACCTCATGTGTATACATCCTCTTTCATCATGCTCCTCTCATTATGGAAAGGATTCCTTTCTGACTTGTATTTGCTGTCTGTATTTCTGCTTTCTTCCCTAAACTTCTAGAAGTCAGGTCCCAAACTCTTTGAATCTTTGGGTCACTTGTGCTTTCCATGAGGACACATTGACTGAATGAATGAATACTTGGAAGTAGCTTACATCATGCCATCTACTGCCTCCAGAGCTTTGAGTCCAAGCTACCCAGATTCCTCCTGCCACAGAAAGTGACTTATTGGCTGCTGGGGAATAATCCTGACATATGAGAAGAGATAAAAGAAGCCTGGGCCTCTGCCTCCAATGGGGAAGTCAGGATAGGCAGCTTGTATTCGTTTTCTGTAGCTTTTATAACACAGTACCACAAACTGAGTGGCTTAAAGCAACAGAAATCTATTGTCTCATAGTTGAGAGGCTAAGAGTTCATTATCAAATTGTGTTGTCAGGGCCATGCTTTCCCTGAATTTCTAAGGGAAAGTCTTTCCTATCATTTGGTGGTGGCAGCATTCCTTGGCATCCTTGACTTATGAATGCATTACTCCAATCTCTGCCTCTATCTTTACCTGGCCATCTTTCCTGTGTATGTCTCTGTGTCCAAATTGCTATCTTCTTATAAGGACAGCAGTCATTGGATTAAGCCCACCCTACTCAAGTATGACCTTACGTTAACTTGATTGCATCTGCAAATACCTTATATTCAAATAATATTAGAGTGTTCTGACTTGCTCACCACAGAGCAACAGATTCCAATCTCTGTGACCAGTGGATTAACTACTCAGGGGTTGATCATGACCCAGAGGGAATATCCTGAAAGCACAAACTCCAGAGGAACAGGACGAGTGCTGAATCTCATGCACCCCACCCCCTACTCTGATTCAGCCACAGGACAAAGGGTGTGGCCAGAAAAGGACAAGGAAGACCTTCAAAGAGATCAGTGGAGGTACACACATGTACCCAATGCATCATTGTATAGACTGGTAGTGGGGAGTGGGTCTCAGGGAACCCACACCACAATCAGTAAACATTGTAGTTTGTAAGTAGTTTCTGAATTCTAGCTCCCCATTCTCTACCTTATTTGACTCTCAAAACTACAAGAGTCAGCAAAGTTTCCCACTGACAGGCCTGTTTCAAAATAGAACAAATTCTGAGCCCTGATCAGAGAAGTATAGAGGGCTGAGCAAATATCAGAAGTGAAAGTCTCTCCCACTGCCATTGAATAATGGAACTAAAGAGAAAAGAAAGAGATTTGTCACAAATGAGGGGGAAAAAAATCAGTGGAAGAACACAAGTAATTTTCAGTGTAACAAAGAGGAAATGCCTGAAAAATCAGACATCAGAGCCCAAACAATGGAAGTTACAATGACTGGCCCCAGAATATAACAGGGATTAGAGAATGGATGGAAAGAGTGAATAATACTCAAGAAAGACAATAATACTCAGTGCAACACTGAAAAAACTTGTAACAGAGATTTTGGACATTAAAAAATCTCATCCAGGAAATAAATAACAAGATGACAAGCATGAAAAGCAGAATTAATCAAACAGAAGAAAGAATCTCAGAACTTGAAGACCAAAACATTGAAAGAAAACTCAGAAAAAAAGAACAAAAATTCCAAGAGAAGTGCAATTACATCAAAAGGCCAAATCTACACCTGACTGGTATCCCAGAAGAAGAAAGGTAAATGGAGAACACCTTGGAGCAAGTTTTCCAGGAGTTCATCCAAGAAAACTTTCCCCATCTCATCAGAGATGTTATCATTCAAACACAAGAGATCCAGAGAACACTCATAAGACATTAGATGAGAAGACCAATGCCTATACACATAGTAACTAGCCTACACAAAGTAGGTACAGAAGAAAAAATCCTAAAGGCAGCAAGAGAGAAAGATCAGACTACCTACTGGGGAAAAACAATCAGAAGAGCAGCAGACTTATCAGCAGAACACTACAAGTTAGATGGCACTGGAGTCCAATATTCAGAGACCTCAAAGATAAACAATTTCAGCCAAGAATTCCCTATTCATTCAAGCACACCTTTATCAATGATGGAGAATTAAAATCTTTCCCAGACATCCAATCCCTAAGAGATCATGCAGCTTCTAGACCAGCTCTACAGAAGATACTTTCAAAGGTATTAAGCACAGAAGAAAGAAAAAATAATAATTACCATGCACTTTTGAAGAGAACAGCAGTACACAGAATCAACAGAGAATACATCACAACAGCAAACTTGAAAACACACACTATCCAAAAGCTAACAGAAAACAAACAAAAAAAAGACTTTATAAGAACCTCATGACAGGGATAAACAGTCACTTTTCAGTAATCAGTCTGAATGTGAAAGGACTAAATGCACCACTGAAAGATATAGAATGGTAAACTGGATAAAAAATTATGACCCAATTATTTTCTGTATCCAGGAAACTCATTACACCATAATGGATGCACACAGACTCAAAGTTAGAGGATGGAAAACGAGTTTCCATGCAAATAGATAACAAAAGAAGGTAGGAGTTATTGTCTTAATATCAGACAAAACAACCTTTAAGCTAATAAAAATTTAGAAAAGTATGGAAGGACACTACATAATGACAAAAGTTTACTCCATCAACAAGAAATATCTATCCTAAACATATATGCACCCAATACAGGAGCACTGGTGTTTATAAAGCAACTACTGAGTAAACCAAAATAAGATATTAACTCTATATTATAGTTGGGGACTTAAATATCACACTAACAACCCTAAATCTATCATCAAGGGCAAAAAAATCAACAAAGAGATCTGGAACCTCAACTTGATGCTTAACTAAATGGAATTAATAGATAATTACAGAATACTCCACCCAGTAACCAAAGAATATACTTTCTACTCACCACCACATGAACGCATTCCAAGATTGATCACATCCTTGACCATAAATCAAACATAAACAAATTCCATAAGATTTAAATACTACCATGCACCTTCTCAGACCACAGTGGAATAAAAATAAATATGAACACCAACACAATTTCCCGAAAACCCACAAAGACATGGACACTAAACAGCATGATGCTGAATGACTACTGGGTCAACACAGAAATCAAAACAAATTAAGATTCCTGGAAACAAATGAAAATGAAGAAACATCTTACCAAAACCTGTGGGATGCCATGAAATCAGTTCTAAGAGGGGAATTTATATTTCTACAAATACAAATCAAGAAAATGGAAATGTCACAAGTGAACAGTCTAACAAATCACCTAAGGGAGCTGGAAAGGGGAAGACAAGGACACCAGAAACCTAACTTTAGCAAAAGAATCCAGATCACCAAAGCAAAAGTCCAAATATGAAACATAGAAGACAAAAATATCATAGAAAAACATTAACAAAACTAAAAGCCGCCTCTTCGAAAGAATAAACAAGATGGATAGACTCCTAGCCAAAATGACCAAGAAAAGAGAGAAAGAGCCCAAATAAAAACAATCAGAAGTGCAAAAGATCAAGTCACAACTGAGGCCAAAGAAATACAAAAGATTATCATATTACTATGCACACTTATATGAAAACAAACTTGATAACCTAAATGAAATCGAGGACCTTCTGGCATCACACAGCCTCCCAAGGCTTAAACAGGAAGACACTGAGACACTAAATAGACCAATAAAAACCCAGAAAATTGACTCAGTCATAAGAAACTACCAATTAAAAAAAAAAAGCATTGGACCAGTTGGCTTTTCAGTGAAATTTTACAAAACATACAAGGAGGAGCTGATACCAATCCTATTGAAAGTATTCCAGGCAATTGAGAAAGACAGAATTCTCCCTAAATCATTTTACAAAGCTAACATCACATTTGTGTCCAAACTTGGAAAAGATCCAACAAAAAAAGAGAACTACAGGCCAATATCCCTTGGATTCCAGCAAATCAAATCCAACAACACATCTCAAAAATCATCCACCATGACCAAGTAGGTTTCATCCCCAGGATGCAGGGCTGGTTCAACATCTGCAAAACCATAAAAGTAATTTAATACATCAACAGATGTAAAAAAAAAAAAAAAAGAACTACGTGGTTGTATCATTAGATGCAGAAAAAGCTTTTGATAATATCCAGGAACCCCTCTTGATAAAAACCCTCAAACATCTAGGCATAGAAGAAACATACCTCAAAATAGTAAGAGCCATCTCTGATAGACCCACAGCCAGCATATTGCTAAACAGACAGAAACTGGAAACATTTCCCCTGAAAATCAGAACAAGACAAAACTGCCCACTCTCACCCTTCTTGTTCAACATTGTCTTGGAAGTTCTACTAGAGCAATTAGACAAGAGAAGGAAATCAAGGATATCCAAATAGGAAAAAAGGAAGTTAAGTTATCCCTGTTTGCTGATGATATGATCCTATACCTTGAAAACTCAAGAGAATCTGTCAAAAACCTGATTTCACTGATAAAGGACTTTGGCAAAGTCTTAGGGTACAAAATAAATGTGCAAAAGACAGTTGTATTCTTATACACCAACAACGAACAGGTGGAGAACAAAACAGAAAGCACAATTCCATTGACAATAGCCACAAAAAAGTGAAATATCTCAGCATTCCCCTAACGAGAGAAGTGAAAGACCTTTACAGCAAAAATTACAAAACATTGCTCAAAGAAATTAAATATGACACCAAAAATAGAAAAATATTCAATGCCCCTGGATAGGAAGAATCAACATTATTAAGATATCTACCCTACCAAAGGCAATCTACAGATTCAATGCAATATCCATCAAATTATCCACACCATTCTTCTCAGACCTGGAAATGCCAATACAGAAATTCTTATGGAAACATAAATGACCACAAATAACCAAAATAATACTTAGCAAAAGAAACAAGCAGGAGGTATCACACTTCTAGACTTAAACTTTACTATAAGCCTACAGTAATCAAAACTGCCTAGTATTGGTACAAGAATAGGCATATAGACCAATGGAACAGGATGGAGATTCCAGAAGCAGAACTTCAATTTTTCAACCAACTCTTCTTCTACAAAGCCTCCACCAACAACCACTGGGGAGAGGAGAACATATTCAGTAAATGGTGCTGGGAAAACTGGCTGACCACATGCAGAAGATTGAAACAAGACCCTTATCTAAAACCATACACAAAAATCAACTCAAAATGGATCAAAGACCTGAATGTAAAACCTCAAACTATAAGAACCTTAGAAAATGCAGGAGACACCCTTACGGAAATTGGAACTGGCAACTGATTCCTGATCAAAACCCCAGATGCCCATGCCATAAGAGATAAGATAGACAAGTAGAACTTCATCAAACTGACAAAATTCTTCAATGTCAAAGAACCATCAAGAGAATGGGGAGATAGCCAACAGTATGGAAAAAATATTTGGCAAATGTTCAGGACCCACTTATGAGTGAGAACATGTGATACTCTGATTTTATTTTTGTGATAGATCACTGAGTATGACAGACTCTAAATCGGTCCATGTTGCTGTGTACTTCATATGTTTTTCCTTCTTTATGGCTGCATAGTATTCCATTGTGTATATGTACCACATTTTTTATCCAGTTCAGTTTCAATGGGCAGCACAGTTGGTTCCATGCTCAAAAATATTTGCAAACTGTATATCTGACAGAGGCCTAGCATCCAGGATCTACAAGGAACTCAAAAGTGCTGAAAGGAAAAAAATAAACAACCCTATTAAATAGTGGGCAAAAGACATGAATAGACACTACTCAAAAGAAGATGTACAGGCAGCCAAAAGATACATGAAAAACTGCTCAGCCTCACTAATCAGGAGAGAAATGCAAATCAAAACCACAGTGAGATACCACTTAACCCCAGTGAGAATAGTCATCATTAATAAAACAAACAATAGTTGCTGGAGAAGATGTGTAGAAAAAGGAACACTTCTACACTGCTGATGGGAATGCAAACGAGTTCCCCTTCTTTGGAAAACAGTATGGCGATTTCTAAAAGAACTAGACATTGAACTTCCATATGACTCAGAAAAACCCCTACTGGGAATATTCCTGGAGGAATTCAAATCATTCTACAAAAACATATACCTGCACATGCATATTTATTGCAGCACTATTCACAATAGCAAAAACAGAGAACCAACCGTGCTGCCCATCGAAACTGGACTGTATAAAAAATGTGCTTCATATTCGCAATGGATAATACACAGCCATAAAGAAGTACAAGCATATGGACTTCACAGCAACATGGATTAATTTAGAGTCTATCATACTCAGTGATCTATTACACAAACAAATATCAGAGTACCACATGTTCTCACGCATTAGTGAACCCTAAACGTTTATCATAATACTATAAGAAAGGGATTGGCAGTAGTGGGATACTACCAGGGTGGGGATGGGAGGAAGGACACATCAATAAGGGCACCTGATCTCAATCAAGCCAGGCAAAGTGTAGAGCAAGGGAGGCCCAAATCTTACCTGTATGTTTTATATCTAATCCTGAACTGTAGCCAACATATTAAAAAAAATAAGTGATACCATGCAGCATTTAGTTTTTCATTTCCATTTCTGCATTATTTTACTTAGGATGATGGTCTCCAATTCTATTCAGGATGCTCCAACAGTATTATTTGATCCTTTTTATGGTTGAACAATATTCCATGATTATATATAATGATACCTTGGGTAGATGTCAGCTAATGGGATTGATAGATCAAATGGTGGATTGACTTTTTTTCTTTGAGAAAGGATATTATGCCAATTTTCATAGCTTATAGTAGTTTCCACTCCTGCCAACAGTATATAAGTGCCCCCTTTTCTACAGGCCAATATCCCTGATGAACATAGATGCAAAAATACTCAGCAAGATTCCAGCAAATCAGATCCAATGGCATATATAAAAAAATCATCCACCATGACCAAGTAGGTTTCATCCCCAGGGCGCAGGGCTGGTTCAACATCTGCAAGATAATAAATGTAATTAAATACATCAACAGATATAAGCATAAGAATTGCATGATTATGTCATTAGATGCAAAAAAAGCTTTTGATAAAATTCAGCACCCCTTCTTGATAAAAATCCTTGAACACTTAGACATAGACGGAACAAAACTCAAAAGAGCAAGAGCCATCTACAATAAACCCACAGCCAACATATTGCTAAATGGACAGAAATTGAAAGCATTTCCCCTGAAAACCAGAACAAGACAAGGCTGCCCACTTTCATCCCTTCTGTTCAACATAGTGTTGGAAGTCCTAGATAGAACAATCAGACAAGAGAAGGAAATCAGGGGTATCCAAACAGGAAAAGAGGAAGTCAAGTTATTTCTCTTTGCAGATAATATGATCCTATACCTTGAAAATCCAAGAGAATCTGTCAAAAACCTTCTTACACTGATAAAGTACTTTGACAAAGTCTCAGGGTACAATATCAATGTGCAAAATACAGTCATATTCTTATATACCAACAGCAAACAGGCAGAGAACCAAATAAAAGCACAATTCCATATACGTTAACAACAAAAAAGATGAAATACCTCGGCATCTTCCTAACCAGAAAAGTGAAAGATCTTTACAACGAAAACTACAAAATACTGCTCAAAGAAATCAAAGGTGACACAAACAAGTGAAAAAATATTCCATGTTCATGGATTGGAAGAATCAACATTGCTAAGGTGTTCATCCTACCAAAGGCAATCTACAGATTCTTAAAGCAATACCCATTAAATTATCAACATCTTTCTTCTCATACTTGAAAATGACAATACAAAAATTCATATGGAAACATAAATGACCACAAATAGCCAAAACAGTTCTCAGTTTAAGAAACAAAGCAAGAGGTATCATATTTCCAGACTTTAAACTTTATTATAAGGCAACAATAATCAAAACAGCCTGGTATTGGTACAAGAACAGGCATATAGACCAATGGAACAGGACAGAGATTCTGGAAGCAAAACCTCAATTTCTCAATCAACTCTTCTTTAACAAAGTCTCCACTGTCAACCACTGGGGAGAGGAGAACCTACTCAGTAAATGTTGCTGGCAAAACTGGCTGACCATATGTAGAAGATTAAAACAAGACAACTATCCATCACCATACACAAAAATAAACTTGAAATGGATCAAAGACCTAAACATAAAACCTCAAACTATAAGAACCTTAGAAAATGCAAGAGACACTGTTATGCAAACGGAACTGGAAACCAATTCCTGAACAAAACCCTGGATGCCCATGCCATCAGAGATAAGATAGACAAGTGGGATCTCATCAAACTGAAAAGCTTCTGCTAAGCAAAATAAACCATCAAGAGAGTGGAGAGACAGCCCACAGAATAGGAAAAAAATATTTGCCAAATATGTATCTGACATAGACCTAACATCTAGGATCTACAAGGAACTCAAACATGCTGAAAGGAAAAACAAACAAACAGCCTCATTAAAAAGTCGACAAAAGATATGAATAGACACTTCTCAAAAGAAGATATATAAGCCACCAACAGATACATGAAAAAATGCTCAACCTCGCTAATCATCAAAGAAATACAAATTAAAACCACACTGAGATACCACCTAATTCCAGTCAGGATAACCATCATCAAGAACTCTCTAAACAACAGGTATTGGAGAGGATGCGGGGGAAAAGTAAACACTTCTACACTGGTGATTCCTAAAACATCTAAAAATTAACCTTCCATATGGCCCAGCAGATTCTCTCTTGGGAATATATCCAGAGGAATTCAAATCACTCTGTGAAAAAAATACCTGCACACACATGCTTATTGCAGCATTATGCACAATAGCAAAAACATGGAACTAATCGTGCTGCCCATTGAAAGTGGACTGGATTTTTTTAAATGTTGTATATATACACAGTGAAATATTATGTAGCCATAAAGGACAAAATTATGAAATTCACAGAAACTTGGATGGATTCAGGGTCTATAATACTCAGTGATCTATCACAGAAACAAAGAACTGAGCACCACATATTCTCGTTCATAAGCAGACCCTGAACAATTATCATAATGCTATAAGAAAGGTATTGGCAGTAGTGGGAAACTGCCAGGGAAGGGAGGGGGACACACTTCATAAATAAGGGTACCTGATCTCAAATTAGGTGAAGTGAGGACCCACATCTTTAAAATAAAAAAAAAAAAGACAAATCAAAGGCAAAAATAAAAATAAGATCACATTTGAAGGTACTGGGGATTTGGACTTGAGCATCTTTTTTGGAAACTCATTCAACCTATAAGAGTTAGTCCAAAGCCAGTAACTATTTATCTAAAACTTGACAATTGAGCAGGGTTTCTTCAGGTAAGTTGCATAGAAAGACTAACCCAAGTACCATCAAAAGCCGACGTAAATGCAGGGAGACAGTTGCCAGAATGAGATCAGAAGGCCAGAATACAGAATGCAAGAGATATGGTCCTTACTCAGTGCTGGACACACAGTGATAGCCAGATTGCTATCCTAGCTTCGAAAGGCACACTGTCACTGAGTGGGGACCAGAACTGCAGAAACCACGGGCCCATGAGTCACAACTAGTGTTACCTTGAAGCTAGCACAAAGGATAGATGATATTTGCAGAAAGGGCCCTTCCATTCAGGAGTGAGGGCAGCCTAGTGGAGAGGCTTCTTAGGGTCAATGAGGTTTAAACTGGGACCTGGGGACCAGCAGGGATTCCCCAGGAAAGCAGCAGGGAGAGGGCCTTCTACCTCTCTACTATTGAAAATCCTGATGCCCAAGACTTACCTAAGCTAAGTTAAAAATCCCTGAATAGAATCAGGTGATCCAGTGTGCATCTCTCACATTGCAACCCAGAGATCTTGACATGGGACTAGCCTTGCCAAGGCCTGGTCTACAGTGAAAGCTGGAAGTGTGAAGAAAGTACAGGGAGTTCTATGTTCCTGGAGCTCTCAGGGCCTAGGGAAGGCCCCAGAGAGGAGGTAGAGATATCACCTTGGGCTGTTGATTAGGCGCTTAGGGGCAGTGATAAAGATATTGGGGAATCCTCCAAGGATTTTGGAGGTGGGAAGGCTATGATTAGATTTATAATCCAGAAAGGTCTTGTTGGCCTTCAATAAAGAAGTTAAAGGGAAAGGACTGGAAGCAGGTTGATCATTGCTGCAATGGCCAGGTGTGACTTTGGAGGCATGGTCTTAGACTGGTCAGTGGAGGACAAGTGGGAATGACCATTCCCTCCCATCCCCTCTTCCATGTGTTTCGGTTCAGCTTTTATCTCTCTGTAAGCTTATCATAAGAAAGAGCTCTCTTAACTTCCCTTGTGACTTTTTTCTTCTCTAAAGACAGCGCAGTCTCACTCAGGATAGAAATGATGATGGATAATAGACTCCGAGAGCTGCTTTGGACGCAAAGGAGTGAAGAAGTGGATGTCACAATCAGTAGCTCACCAGCAGTTCAGACAGAAAATACACCAGATGAGATTACTGTGGGAGATACTTCAGACTGACTGAATATATCAGTACATCTCTGCACACGCGTGCACGGTGTCACTGCTTCCCACAACGGATCGGCCACACTGACTGACTGACAGCCAGGCTCATCACCAGCCTGCTGGGGGACCCTCCTTGCCCAGCAAACCAGAAAGCTGAACTCTTTCTGTTGATTTCACTCCCTAGTTATTTTCTTCACCAGTCTAAGAAATAATTCTTTGAATAGTGGTTGCCAGAAATTGTGAGTTATATGTGGTATCATATTTGAGGATAGTGTCATTTTAAAACCTTGAGAAATTAAGCTGGAAATAAACTTATAAATAATTTAGGCTGAGATTTTTCTACTACAGGGAGGGTCAAAGGAAGGAATAGCTTGCCAAAATCATATATTTTGTCATATATTTTGTCAGTCCTGGCCGACTGACCTAATTATTGACACGCTTTGCTGCTTATCAGAATCACTCAAGAAAATAAAATTAAAAAAACCTTTGATTCCCAGGACACACCCCAGACCAATCAATTCAGAGATGCTGAGGGTAGGACCCAAGCATCTGTATTTTTTAGATCTTTGTGGATGATGCCAATTGTGAGCCAGAGCACTGACCCACTTGCATTCAGCACCGTCTCCTGCACCTGGGGCTCCAGGAATACCTGAGCTGTCTTGGCTCCAGGGTGAGGCACCAGTTGGCTTTCTGTCCATGGAGAGACCACAGTCCTTGCTGCCTACATGGATGGCTCTCCCTCACCCCTCCCCAAGGACACATCTATCGTGTGGCAGTCGCCTAAACCTCTTACCAAATGGCTTTGTTTTGTTTTTCCTGTTTCTGGGTGACAAGAAGCACAAAGTGATAAACAGTCATGATGCTGGGATGTGTGTGGCTCTCTGAGGCTGTCAGAACCAGCCTTGTCAAAAAACCCTCATGTTGACAGCCTGAATTCTGCTCCCCACACTGCCCACGTTCATGGCAGCCCCACGGAAGAGGGTCCGGGAGGGAAGAGCCTTTCTTCCTTAGCTGGGGGTATCCTTGGTTCTGGGATGCTAGGCCAGTCCTCCCTGGTTTCACATTTATACCTATACCCTGAATGGTGCCTTGACCTTTTCTCTCCTGGGCTTGGGGGAGCTTCATGATTATGAGATTTTCCTGTGTCCATGCCAAAGTTGTTCTCTGCAGATGTGTTCCATGTTCATTGTCCACATGGAATCTGCTGATGCCGGTGAAACATGGTTAGGGCCTCAGAAGGCTGAGTTTAGCAGCTCAGGAGAAGTCAGTTGGAGGAGGTGGAAGGGGTCTGTCTTCATCATAGTCGCATGGCATTTATGTATCTGCTTATCTGCTCACTCACACCTTACTCACTTTCTGGATCACTATAATTATTGCCAACATCTGGGGAAGAGAGTGGAGCATTTGATCCAGATGTGCTCACTCCTGGTATGACCCTGGGCAATGAGCTGAAGCCCCCAGTTTACCTCAGTTTCCTCATCTGCAAATTAGGGATAACAAGAGTAGCTCCTCTCATACCACTTTGAGGATTCATATGCTAATTCAATAAAGCATTTAGTATGTTTGGAGAGCACTGAGTGCTGTGGGTGCGAAGTAATAAATAAATATAGTCTGCAAGCACTTTCCGAGCATCACGTCAATTTTTCCTCATGACAGCAGGAAGTGACATGAACTTCCCCAGTCATGAGCCCCAGGAAAACTTGCTACCTCTCCTTGAAGAAGCGGAGATCATTTTCTATCTCTCCTATACTGTGCCTGGTACTAAGGAGTGGCACAGGCTAGTGTGTTTGTTGAAGGATTGATCCGGTGACCTCTATTTTCAATGCATGGTAACTTATGGTTTATGAAGACTAATTTGAGCTAGAAACCAGAAACTCTAGTTAGAATTCTCTATCCATCATTATCTGAAATTGAGAGAATTGTATCTAGGCACTTCTGAACTTGCTTTCTCATATCTACAATGGAGGAGGACATGGCATTGGTTCGGAATACTGACATTGATAATGTCATTGAACTATTCCCTAATGTGTTAGATTTAACATGGCCTGGTCTGCTGGAATTCAAACAAGCAAATTTGTATTTAAATCTTGCTGCAAATATAATGACCTTGGGTAAGTCTGTTAACTCCATGAGCCTCAGAATTCTCATCTAAAAAGAGAAAATATGAAGATCTGTATAACACATGGCCATGATGAATGTTTTACACAGGGAGAAAAATCCCAGATGACATGGAACCCTTTTTCAAGTGACAGCATGTGGGTGATAAGGTTTGGAAGAAGCATGACACTATTTAAATGCAAAGTAGAGAACTACTGTGTTCATAGGCATTAACCTGAGAATTGCCTGGTGACAATCCTTAGCTCCAGGAAGGTCATGTCCTGTGGAAAGAGCCGGCAGGATTGTGGAGGGAGAAAAGGCCAATAACCGCCACACTTGGAAGCCAAGGCAGAAGAATAAGAAGGGGTTGTGGTGGCAGGGATGTGGAGGCGGACATGGAGCACTTTGTCCCATGACTATGATGGAGGCTGAGAGAGTGTGTCTAACAAGACTGTCCTGTAGAGTGAGAAGTCCTGACTGTGCAGAACCAAGTTCTCTTTGTGTGTTAGTCAGAGCTCATTGATGATAGAGAGTGTTTCTCCCCAGGAAGAGAAATCTGACTGGGGGATTCAACTATCCCAGAGCAAAGTCTGGAAATCCTTAAGGGTACCTTGAAATTTCATAAACCCAAGTTCAGAGAATGTTAGCTGGCTTTCATCTTTGCTAAAAGCCTACGGTAGTGTGTCTGGCAAATGACATTTTCTTCAGTGACTGGTCGTGGAGAAGACTCTCACAAAGAACATTAGCATGCAACTATTTTCTTTCCACAATCCAACAGCAATGCCCCATTGCATGAATCAATGTCTAAGTTCTTGGGTGAAAAGATTATTCCCAGGAAAAAATGTTTTAAAAATTTTGCAACTCATTAGGAAATCTGATGCCCAAACAATTAGGGAGAAAATGCCTTTTAGGGGTACAAAGACATTTTTCTGAGAGAATATATTCCAGGGAGGATGGAAGCTGAATCCAAGTCAGCCAGGGCAGTGGTAAGAACAAAAGGTCCTAGACTTATTGGCAGTCTTGAAATAACACCAGTCATTTGGCACAGCATCCAATAGATGAAGCTGATGTGGGAATTGGGTTATTTACAAGAAGGAAAGAGGATTTGGAAGAAGATGATTCCTGTCTTAAAATGCTTCTGATGGGCTGTCATGTGAGAAGAGAACAGGTCTACTCTGCATAGCCATAGGGATTAGAACAAGACAGATGGAAGGAAATTACAGGATAACAGATGTAGATTCAAAGAGAGGAAAAATTATCAGAGCTGCCCAACCGTGGTGAGGAATCACATCTAGCATTTGTTGAGCAAGTATGCTGTGCCAGGCACTGGGCTAAGTACTTGGCATGCATGAATTTATTTGATATTTAGAACACCTTCTAAGGTTGATGTTGTTGTTGTTGTTGTTGAGGGAATGGAAGCATAGAACATGTCTGCAAGTTGTTTCATTAAGTAATGAATCTAGGATCCAGACACTGGCCAACTTTCTCCAGTGGATGTTCCCAGTAACGATTGCAGCACACTGCCTCTCTAGGGAATGTCTTATGCTTAGAGGGCTTCTGGCCCAGGCAGAACAAAAATCCTGTTTGTTCCCTGCCCTGCATGGTCCATTTGCGTGAGTAAACTCTCAGATTTTATACTCTACTATGTGGTCACATATACTAGGGTTCAAAATTAGATGAGAATATCAACAAACAGATTTATTACAAAAGGACCAGTTAGACTTGAAAAAATAGTGGATCATGTATGTAAGGAGTCCTAGCCAGTTGCTACAAAAGTATGATGGTCCTACCTACAGAATTATAGAACATATCCAAATTGGCTCCACTCTAGAAAGCATGGGGCATAGCAATGCAGAAAAACTCAGAGCCCCAGTACATTATGCTTTTTGTTCTTGTGTATTCATCCAATCTACAAATATTCTTTGAGTCTCTCCCATGTGCAGAGTACTAAGCCAGGTATATGAAGGTGAGAAGCAGCAGAGTTTACAGCCTAATGTGGGGTCTGATGTCAAATAAATAATTATACTGGTTAATTACACACAAAGATGTGAATTTTTAAAGTAAAAGCATGGTTCAGTGAGAACGCAAGAAAGAAATATAGAGTGGGGAGGTTAAGAAGGGTCTTCCACAGAGGGAATGCTTAAGCTGACATCTGGAGGATTGGTGGGAAATAGGAAGATAATCATAGCGACTAGAGGCTGGCGACTGTTCCAGGTGGGAAAATGGGTTGTATGAGGGTTCTGTAGAGGGAGGAAATGTGGTTTCACTCCGCACTGTAGAGTGTGTGTGTGTCTGTGTGTGTGTGTTCTTGTATACATGTACATGAACATAGACCAGATCTGCTCTTAGAAAGGTTTGCTCTAAGTACATTATTTTTTTTAAAGAACTGGAATAGAGAGACCAGTAAGAGATCAGTGAGGAAGATAACAATTGTAATTCCAGACAAGTAAGACAGAATAGGGGTATCACTTCCACAGCCAACTTCAAAATAGCAGTTTTATTTCTCACTCACTAAACCCTGTGCATGTCTGCTGATTTTCTTTTATAGTGCAACTGAGCTAAATGCTACATTGTCCTCCAGAAAGACACAGATGAAGCGATGTACTGGCTTTTGACCATCTCTGTACAGAACGACTAAATCCTTCATGTTCTAGGATCACTGGCCTAAATGAGTCACATGACCTCAGCCTCACTGCAGAGTATCATGGGAAGAGCAGGGAAACTCCTGGATGTTGAAGGAGCTATATCCAAGGCCTAGTTAGGAGGAAATTCTGACACATGTGAGAGATGATGGACAGAGATGTCAGAGGTGACTGAAGCTTCGGGCTTGGATAATGGGATAGAAGATCATAGTGCTCATATAAACAATCCAGGAAGACAGGCTAGGGAGAGGATCAGGGCTGTAGACATCACAACATCCTTCTTGGATCAGTTCAACATTCCTTTGAGACATCCCAGGGAAAATATCCATGGATGCACAGATTTGAAGGTTAGAAGAGTGTTCTTTGGGGAAAATTTTAAGCTATTCATTGTATGTTCTCTTTGGCTATCCAACTCCTCCATTTTGTCTTATTTACCCTTTAGTACATTTTGTTAAGATTACAATTTCTGTGAAATTGTCCATTCTGGCAAGGTCATTTTTAATTTGCTTATGGTAACTTCTGTCTTTTTCTTGATTGCTCTTGTCTCATATTTGTCTAGCACCTTTGCAAAGTTCCAACTTTAGCCTTAGTTATGCTCTCAATGATATCACTTTTCCTTAGTTTTTAAGAATGTGCATTTGTGCCTTGATCGTCTTACTTGGCTTCTCCCACTTTCTCTCTCACCTTCCATTGTTCTTTTCTATAGTTCTGTCGGAAGCAGCAGAACCTAGAGCACCTCTGGAAATCAGTGCTCCGTAAACCCCCAGTGTTGATGTCAAAGGGATTTATCTACTCATACACCAAGGGGACCTTGATTCCAGATGTTTGGTCTGAAGAGGAGGAAAGGAAAAAGTAAGTGGTGTATAGATTCCGCTAGACACAATCCACAAGGCCATCCCAGGTGTTCACATGTCTGGCCATCGCACCGCAGTTGTTGATCGCAAGGACAGTGACACCCACAGGCAGAAGCAGGCTCCTCTGCTCAGATCCCCATGGATCCTCTCTGGCCTTGATTTCTGCAACTGACTTTGATGAGAAAGGCTCTTGTTTGAGGGGATAGCCATACTTTTATTGTTTAATACTCTTAATGTGTCTTTTATAGCAGTTGCTTCCTGTCTTTGGGGTTTAGGAGCTGCCACGTCACACTTACAAAATTCAGACAGTAATTGTCTCAGATTCCCATTATTGTAGAATAATTCATAACTTGCTGTCTTCTAGAAATGCCAGTGGAATATAATGCGGCTAGAGAGTGTGCTCCTTTGCAGAACACAACTCCTTGCACCCAGCTGTGTGCTTCTCCAGTCAGACTGTCAAAGGTACATGAGGCAGTCTGGGCTCTGCTGTGAAGACCCCATCGGCCCCTTGGAGCATCTGAGGAAAATCAATAGAATCTCTTCCTAGGAAAATACACATGTCCAGTGTCTAAAATTCTGCATGACATTCAGGGATCTCATGGCCCCTGACCCTGAAGCTTATGCAGGGATCCCAGGTTAATAATACCTCCTATGGAATAATAATTAGTATAAAAGTCCAAAATGCTTTCTCAGGGATCTTTGCTACTGCTTAGGGGCAATGATAATTCCTGGCTCAGCCTGTGGATTAAGGTTGGTGGGAATGCCAATTACATCCAGAACATAGAGCCTGGCTCTGCTAAGCAGCCAGATAGATTACGGGGAAGTGACTCTATCTCTCTGTTATTTTTAATCTCTATTATTAAAAATTTTGACAATGATATACACATCTTGGCCACCAGTAAGAGCAGATTTGGAAGCACTTCTTTCCATCTATAGGGCACATACTTCTATCCCCTCACCATCATACCCAGCACACACTCCTCCCTAAGTATGTTTTCCCCAGTGTCTTTTTCCATGGCCTGTTGTCCTGAAATTCCTCTGGAATCTTGAATCAGGAGGCCACAGTGCACTCCCTGATAGATGCCACCTCATATGACCTAGTGATTGTGCCCTACCTCCTCAAACACATTGGGGACAGCCCACAGGGTTTGTCTCTTGGTTTGATGGATGAGGCAACAAAAGTCAAAAGAAGTCATTCTCACTGTTTTAGAGTTGGTGTCAGCAGGACACTCATTCTCATGACAAGAAGGTTTGCTCTGTCTTCTTTCCCACCAAATCACACCGGTCCAATATCCTCTGATTGAATGATGAACACCCTGTCACCTGGCTGGCCTGTAGCCCCTGAAATCTAAATTAACCAAAAGCTTCAGACCCACCATGCACAGACATGGGAGAGGAGAGCTGATTCCCGCATTGTCAAGATTTGCAGAGAGAAATGTTGAACTTAAGGCCCTCCCACCCTCCACCCTTGTATTGACAGTCCTGGATGTCCCTCCAGGGCAGGAGCCAGGCTCAGGCACATCACACCTACCTCTCTCAGGCGTCATGTACTCCTGGAAAAAATACCACCAACACCCTCTCACTAGCTGCACATGTGGAAATCCTGATGTGCCCTATTTATTATTTATTCAACTTTGATACCACATCAAGCAACCTCCTGAGGGAAGTTCAATTGGATTCACAAGAATTAAACACACACAGGGATGAAACCACAAGAGGAACAATTTAATTTAAAATGATAGAGTGACATCACAGTGTAAGCAGAGGCTGGCTTCCAAATGAAACAAAAAATAGATCTTCCACAGAAAAAGAGAACTCAGTGAAACCTCAGCCTCTCAGACAGAGGAAGCCTTTGTAGACACAAAGCACATTTGTGTTATCAAATGCGAACTGAGGAGCTTTGAGCTGAATCATGAACCTGGCAGTTCCCATATAAACTGTTGAGACTGGCATTCAAGGCTCTGAAAATTCAGGCACCGAGTTGTACTCCCAGCACTACTTTCCTCAAAACCCACCCTCTGGCTGTCTGTGCATGAAGACACACCTCTCTTCCTGTCTGTCTGTGTCCCTCTTGTCTGGACTTCTAAGGACAAAGGCAGTGGCAGAAGAACCTCACGTATTCCAAGAAGTGACCTAGCCTTCAACCGAGACCCAGTCAGTCTGTCCCAGGCTCCCATGCATTGGTTAACTTATCCTCTGGCATTATTGATTGCTGTTGTCTGTTCGGTTTGTGTTTTAACGTAAGGATCCACATACGTAGAAAATAATTTACAGCACAGATTGCTACAGGCATTTTTTTTGTCCGTAAAATAAATACTAAAGGTTGGCAGCTGAGTTTTCAGGATTCCTCACGATCCTCTTTGGTGTTTGGTGTTTGCAAGATCCTCTTTGGTGTTTGGTGTTTGGTCACCTACAAATAACCTTGTCCTCCCTTTTGCTGGCAGCTGCTCCCTTTCCTGCAAAATACACATACCTACATGGGCTTTTTTGTCCTACTACCTGATCCTAATTCACACTTCCCCTGATGCACCAAATGTCTAAGATTTACAACCCTGTGCTACACTTTGGAAGGTTGTATCTTTTATTGTTTTCATGTAATGCCAAAACTGTGTATGTGATCAGAGTAAAATGTAAAAGATGTAAAGAGATGAAATGAGATTAATCAAAAGGCGTCATTGCTGGGTAGGCTGGCAGTCAGTGACTTTTGAAGACTGGGAGAGAGGGAGCCTATGGCAAAGACTGATGCCTTAGGTTTGCTGTGATGAAGTATAGTTACAACTTACTTGGGTTTTGATGAATCTGAGTACTAGGATCAGCTAAAGTTTGCTCAAGGCGCTAGACCATAGCCTATAGGAACATGAAGTTTCAACCTCCAGGAAGAAGTATAGCTGGGGCTGTGGTAGGAAACTAAAATCAGAGAACTCATTGAGAACTCAAACTAACTAAACTAACAATTTAAGCCCCTACTGTTTGCCTAAAGCTGTGCTAGAGTTTGTGGAAGACAAAGAAAAAGATCTCACTTATAGCCTAATGGAAGTCGATATTATAAAATAATCAAGGAAAGTTATTACAAAGTTTAGGAAGGAAAGTGTTATCAGCTCATTGTAAAGGCAAAGGATAAACTTTAAATTATTTCTAAAGCCCAAAAAGATTACATAATTGACTCAATAATTGAGCATTGATTTAGTGTTAAAGTGACTAGAAAGAGTGAAATTAATTGAAGGTTGCAGTCGTCAGAAAAGAAGCTTTGCAGAACTGGGAAAAATCTTTAATGAAGATGACATGGAGTAGAAAATCTAGAATTTTTCTTTTGACTAGGAGTCTTACTCTGTCACCCAGGCTGGAGTGTAGTGGCACACTCATGGCCGCCGCAGGCTCAAGCTGCTGGACTCAGGTGATCCTTCTACTTCAGTCTTCCAAGTAGCTGAAACTGTGGTACATGACACCATCCACAGGTAATTTTTTTGATTTATTGTAGAGACAAGGTCTTACCAAGTTGCTTAAGCTGGTCTTAAACCCCTGGACTCGGGCAATCCTCTCACCTCTGCCTCCCAAATTGCTGGAATTACAGGCATGAGCCACTGCACCTGGCTGAAAATATAGAATTTCTAACAAGCACACCAGAAACATGATAAGATTATGGCTTGACTTCTCAGCCAGTAAAGGTACAACAAGCTACTTTTAGATTCAGAGAGTGTATTACTGACATAGACAACAAAAGGAAGAGGAACCTGAGGTGCCAGCCTGGGTTGTTCTTGCCCCACACATCATAAAGGACCATTACAAAGAAAAAGGGGTCTATGACTGCCACAAGAGCTGGGACTAGCCCACTGCTGAGGACCTGCATCCAGGCTGCTGCTAAACTGTGACTCTGTTCTGAAGAAGGCAAGATAGGATCCCCCACACATCATCAGAACCTGGGACCCAGGAGATCCTGGCTTCTGCCAGACCACAGGAGATACAATGAGACAAGTGGGGGATGCCTAGAGAGAGCTTCTCACAATCCTTGCACCTTCTCATATTCCCAGGAGGGTCATGAGGGGCTCTGACCAGATGCAAGTTAGCTGTGCTTAAACCCTTGTCTGCTTGGCCTGTATGGATGTGTACAAAACCACCAGAGTGCCACGATGAGCTTCTGCTCTACAAGTCTGTGCAAAGACAGGAGCTGGAGGGAACAGGGTATCTGCTAGCATGAGAAGAACATTGGTGGTTCCTATGTGTACTCTGGACAGACAATGAGCTCTCATTTGGGATTACCCATGTTAATATGGATCAAGGGAGAACCTTTCTGAAACCCAGGATCTCAAATCCGTGCACCCTTGGCCTTATGCAACGTGGCAGAGGAACATCCATGTATCAGGCCTTATTTTATGCACTGGCATGAAATCACATTTGTCTTCTAAATAAACTGCTGGTTTGTAGAGAAGAAATCCAGGGACATATGCATCTCTCCATCCCACTCTGACTCCAGCACCTACCTTCATGGGTAATAAATGAGCTCAGTGTTAACAAGAAGGAACAGAAGAAGGGACAGATGAGAGAAGTCTGGGTGGGTGAATGGAGAGATAGACAGAGAGATGGGTGGGTTGATGGAGGAATGGATGGATTTCTGGGTGGGCTGGAGGATGGGAGGATTGAAGTGTAGATGGATAAGTGGGTGAATGGATAGATGGAAGAATGGATGGATGGATGAGTGGATAGATGGATGGATAGATGGTTGGATGAATGGATAAATGGGTGGATGGATGGGTTGGTAGATGGATGCATGGATGGATGAATGAATATATGAGTGGATGGATGGTTGGGTGAACAGATGGATAGGTGGATGAATGCATGTCTGTATGTATGTTTGGATGGATGGGTGGATGGATGGATGGATGGATGGATGGATGGATGGATGGATGGATGGATGGAGAGATGGGTACAGAAATTGAGGGATAAATGAACCCAGGACCAAACTGCCACCACCTGCCCCATCCAGCGGAGGCAGTGACAGAAGAAATTAACACAAGTGCAGATCACACAGATGAGGAATCACCATATCTTAGATGTAGAAGAGGTTTCTAAGGTCCATCAATTCTCACTTCCTATTTTATAAAGGGAAAAATAAATATTCCTTCTCACTTAGATCAATCTATATGTGAATTTTATGTCAGAGTGAATTTTAGAACAACAGAGCAGAGCAACCGGCTTCCCATTGCAGCAGGAAAAAGTTCTCCTTGACGGGACATTTCCCCACCTCCCCTAGAAAAAATGGAGTTTACTTTATCTATTTGAGTAATCCTTACAAGTAACAACTTCTTGGTAAATAGTAGATGCCAATTAAGTGTCAGCTGAGTGAGTAAGTGACTGAATAAATGATGCCCTTTACAAGTTGACCCTGACTCTCCCAAAATATCCCTCTGTGAGCTGCACTGCTGTCCTGATCACCAGCTCTCAAATGTGCCAGGATTTTGGACAATGCTAGAAAATACTAGGTATAGTAGGGGATAGTAGAGAGGCTCAATCCCCAAGTTGGTTTCCAGTTCATTCTCTAAATGAACAAAAGGGGGCCCAGGAGCATTTGCTTCTTAGTCATTTATAAGACTGACAGAACCATGGCACTGGGAGGTGTGCCCAATTTCAGAGTCCTTGCATGGGCCCCAGGCCCCAGAAGGTGTGATCATGGAGACTAGAAATAGCACTGTTTGGCCTGTAGATTCAAGCTCCTGCAGCTCTGGCTCTTCCCTGCTCACCCTCCCTTGCCCTCTGTCTATTTTGTCCTCTCCTCTTTCTTTTTCCCTGTCTCTATTTCCTCGAGTAAGCTTGTTTCTTTAGCAACCCCAGGGACCAATGCTGCAGCAAAGCAAACAGACCTTAGGCATAAATCCTGTGCATTGTAAACACGATTGTAAACAACACAAATCATTTGACCCATACCAGTTTTTGCTTTGGGTGTATATGTGTGTGCCTGTGAATAGCAATGTGAAATCTCAAGAATGCAGTCACATATGTGCACGCACACACACACCAAATATCATAGTCAATACTCACATACTAATTAGTGAAATGTAATATTGGAGCAGTTTCTACACAATGAACTTTAAGGAATTAAATATACCTATTTTAATACCTTGCAGGTAGAGAACATACCACCATCTTCCACTTTTCTGCCAGGTCTCACCACCCTTCACCTCCATTTTAGTCTACTTTTCCCAGTTCTCATCAAATTTCCAGTAAAGTGCACCCCCACCAGGGCCACCCTCAATTCAGGTTTGTCTCCAGAATAATTGTCTGCCCCAGAACCCTTCAGATCCCTAAGATGTCTTCAAACAGGACCATCAGGGAAGGTCTAATGTTACATTTCCTTGATGCCAAGGAAAACTGGCATCTGTATCCCCCATAATACATATCAGTTGGCATTTGCTATAAAATGGTTTCTCAAGAATATTATGTGTATGAATAAAGCATCTCACATTAGTACTTGAGGCAGGGCAACACAAGGATAAGAGATGGTTTGTTTGGGGAGAAGATGGAACCTTTCTCCACTGACAAACTAATAAATAATAGTATCCCAATAGCATCCAGACCAACATATTTGTTCAGTGAGCTAACAACTGAGTCTGTCCACTTTTTTTTTTGAGTTGGAGTCACTCTGTCTCCCAGACTGAACTGCAGTGGCCGCTCCCAGGCACCGCAGCCTCGACCTGCTGGGCTCTGGCAATCCTTCCGCCTCAGCCTTCCAAGTAGCCAGAATTACAGGTGCGCGCTACCACGCCCGGCTAATTTTTTGATTTACTGTAGAGATGAGGTCTTGCCAAGTTGCCCAGGTGGGTCTCGAACCCACGGGCTCAGGCAATCCACTCATTTCGGCCTCCCAAAGTGCAGGATTACAGGCTGAGCCACCGAGCCCAACTGAGCCTGACCACTTTTTCCCACTGATGTTTGTAAATGCTTTTCTGGAATTATGCATCGTCCCTCTGCCTTGGGATGACCTCCCTGGACTAGAACCCCTCCCTTGAACATCTCTACCTCAGCTTGAAAGCACGTATTCTGGTCTTTTCTTCTAATTTTCTTCCCATGTATTTCCCTGTAGACATAAAACTGAAAGAACAAGACTCACTCTCAGTCCATCTGAAATTTGGATGCATTTGTCCTAAACTCTCAGAACTGCAAGGATAGGGAGACTTGATGGAGGATGCTGGAAGACTATGATTCCCCTAAGGCCACATCATCCGAGTGTGGGCTTCCCAAGATGAGTTCTTGCTGGCATGTCAAGGTATACAGAGGAATAAGGATATAAGTACTCTTCAGTACTTTAGGATGTTTATTATAAAATTTATTTCCTCAAAAAATTGTAGTGTCTTCTAATCCTATCATTAGTGTTATTTTCTGTAGCTGATTTTTCAACTCAAGATGGCCACTCTGATTGTCTCATAAACTTGTTAAATTCTAATCTTGGCTGGATTCCAGTTCAACAAATATTTTTGAATACATATAGCAACCACGCCACTGTTCGACTAGGCACTGAGAATGCCATAATGAAATATGGGACACAGAATAGTGGGGGAGTCAGCATTTCATCAATCATCAAAATAGAGAAGGGTGACTATGTTGGACTGTTGGAAGACTAAGGCTCAGCTTGTAGGACTACGACTTAGACATAGAAAATGTAGGGAACTTATCAAATAGTACTTGAGAAATTCAGATTCTGTCAGATCCACTTTATTTTAAAACATAAGATTAATAGAAAGAAAGTGATAAAAGCTGTACTTAGGGTGAAATTTTTGAAAACCACTGGTTTTAACATTTTCTAGTACAGCCAGATGTTTCAGCACATCAGAGAGCACCACAGAAACCACCTACTTATTTAACATTCCCCCACCTGTCACCCCGGAAATGCAATAAAATACTGCTTTGAGACTCAGTTCCAGTACTTAGCTACATAAATAAAAGTTCCAGGGAAAATGAGCATTTCCAGACAGTTTCATAAACTTGGGAATGATATTTAAATATTGAGAATGTGAGGCCCAGCTGGGCCTGCTGTGAACTTTCCATAATGATATCCTTAAAAATAAATGCTAAAATTCATATGGCCATGGATTGCCCCCTTTATAGATCCCAATTCATAATTCTTGTTGATTGTCACAAACCACGGAGCTCCAAACCAAAGCTTGATGGAGCATGTGTGTGTTTGTGTGTGTGTGTGTGTGTGTGTGTGTATGCAGGTGTGTGAACATGTGTGCTTGCAACTCATTTTTAGACATGTTTCTTGGCTCCTTCTCCAGCTGGGAATTTTAAATGACTTGTGTTGTGAGAAAACCTATAAGGTTAAACATGTGGATTTTGGAGGATGAGAACAAATAATGAATGCCAATACATTTTGGCTTATTATTTTGACAGTTTTGAATTCCCATAGTACTTTGTAAACCAAATCTTGCAAAAGTGTTTGTTCTGTTCCTGTTGATCAGAATGAATAACATACCTGAGACTTTGTTTTGTATCGTACATTGTGTAGTGCTTTGTTAAGGTCCTTGGGCTACCAAAAACTAACCTGAACCATGGAGCTGACAGTGCAGCATGGGCTGAAATTAATAACTGGACTTTGTGCATAGAGGACTGAACCTCTGGACATCAAAGAGGATCTTGACAAGGGTGGTTATTTCATAACATTCAGAATAGACAAGATTTTCTTATCCTTGAAAGGGAATAGAAACAATATTGACCTCTTAATATTCTTGTGAAGCTCAAACTAGAAAATTAATGTAAGGTGTTTAAATATATTATCTAGTACAAGTCAACTCTTGACATGTTATTGTTATTATTTAATCTTACCATGCGGGGTAGAGAAAATCAGGGATATTTTACAAAGTGGCTTCATATGATTGTGTGTACTTATGTATATGTGTGAGTGCTATATAGAGGCAAAGAATAACATTGTGGGGTATAAACTGTGGCTGGAAGAGAGTAGTTGGGAGTGAGAGAGTGATCCCGTGCACACACGGGATAAAACATGTGGAAAATACTATCAGGAGTTAACAAAAACGTATTATGAGAGAAGAAGACTTCTGAATCTCTCACAACAGCTTAGATTTGGAAAGTCACCAGAGGAATAACAGATAGGAAGATTTGGGTAAGGAAAGACTTATTGTACTACCTAAGGCCACTCAGTCATTAATGGGCAGAACCATGATTAGAATTCTTCCTAAAAGTGCAATCATATCTTGCACTGCAGGCTTCCCCAACACTTACATAACAGGTAAACTCTAGAAACAGCCAAGTGTTGCCATTAAATGTGGCCACCATTTTGCTCATAAAGCCTGGTACTTGTAGGCACGTGAAGGTGTGTCTACACACCATGCCTCACTCAGAAAGTTTCCCTAGAGCCAAGACAGCCTCCTGACTGAGCAATGGTGTGGAGTCAAAGATTGTTAAGACCATGTCCCTGAGCATCATTTCATTCAACCCCTGAGGATCAGAGAGACATGAATTGCAGTGGGAATCTAGAAATTAGCTCTGCTTCTTCCTGGCTGAGTGTGTACACCCAACATTTACTTCTCTCTTGTTTGCTTCAGAAGGTTGGTACAAACAAATCTCAATTGAAATAATGAAAAGATCAGACCACATACTCACAAATCATATCACCATCATTTATTCATTGAACTGTTTATTAAATACTCACTCTGTTCCAAGCATTAGTCTCAATATTGTCAATACATTAATGAACCATCCAGCAGATGTCTCTAATGTTATGGCATTGGCATTCTACTGGGGGCAACAGACAAAATATACAGCATGTTAGAAGATGGTACAAGTTATAGATAAAAATAAAGCATGGTAAATGGTGTGAGGAGGGCCAGGGTCGAGGCTGGATTGCTATTTCAAACAGGACCATCAGGAAAGGTCTAACTGATAAGGTGAAATTGAGCAGAGACCTAGAGGAAATGAGGAAACAGCAATTGCCAGTCCTCTGGTCGAAGTCATTGAATATGATGGTCCATTTTAAATCCCCTGTGCTACTCATCAAATTTTATTCCTCAGTCAAAGCCTGCAAAAACTTTTCAAGAAGTTTCAAAAAACTTTCCCTCTGAAGGAAAATGTAGTAGCAGTTCTGCTTTTAAAGTGCTGAGAAATGAACAGCCCCTCTGGCTATAAACCTAATGCCTGCAATTTATTGTGTACCCATCTCAGGTAGTAAAATTAATATACCACATTGCCCAGACACAGACAAAGTTTTGTACATGAAGGTAAAGCATGCAGAAAGCTATCAAGGTCTTATGAAAAAAATCAAGATGTCAGCAAGCTGGTTATGAGCTATGTAATCATAGGTAAGTCACTTAAAAATCTTAGAGTCTCAGGTTTTCAGAATGATAAAGTAGGATGACATCGACTGTACTTGGTGTGTAGAGTAGTTGTGAGGTGTGAAGATATATTGAATGAGAAAATGTTCATATTCTAAAATAAGTCCCCTAATAGAGTCCTGGGTTGTGTGTAGGACACTCAGAACTTTAAAAAGTTATTATCTTTGTACTTGAGTTATTGACAACATAGAGGATAAACAGACATTAAAAAAAAAAAAAGTCATGACCAAGATGTCCCTGAAATACAAAGGACAGACTTTTTTTGGCATATGATGGGTTACTTACCTGGAAATCTTCCTACAATATAAAGTGTAATAGGTTGAAATAGATTTTAAATTAATCTTTTAAGTATATCATGGAGCTTAAACAAAAGTACAGAAAATCCCCTTAGTACAAATCCAGTAAGTAGATGCTGATGTGTGTGTTGCCTTAAAGGCATTTTGTATTCCAGAGACTCTGGAGGCAGGAGTTGTGAGGGTGGCATGGGAGTGGCCCCAGATAAGAACTTATAATTGGGTTTCATAAATAAATGCTGCCTCCTAACAGAAAAAAAATGGACTAAAAATATATATATATATATATATATATATATATTTCCCATCAAAGATACCAGGAGGTACTTTGTTCTAGACACTGGGAATAAAACAGAAAGAGCCACTGAGAAAGAGAAGCTATATTTCAAGTAAATAGATTTGTTGATGTTGATGTTTATATCACTCTCGGGTAGATTGTTGATGCAAACACACGTCTTCTCTAGTGATTCCACTCTAAATTTAATAATAGAAATAGAAACATCAAACAAAACACACCAAGACTGAAAGGTATCAGAAAACAAACAAACAAACAGAAGAATTATACACTCAATGACATTGTACTTTGAAACGATACAAAATAAGTATAATTAATAAGTTTAAATAAATAAATTTCTGAGTGAATATATTACAAGATACATTTCTCATAAAACACTATCAGAAAGTTCAGGTATATTTGACAAAGAATTTTCCCATTAAAATACCTCAATGATTAAATTTAATTTTAATTTGGCAGATTAAATTAAAGTTTTAAAACAGAGGACAAGTAGAGTGGAAGATAGATCTCAATTAATTACCCCAAAGACAGTACATAGGGACTCATATATGGGAAATATGAAGAAAGTGTTAAGAAGAATGGAAAATAGAATGAGAAAATCTACCTACATATAAACATGATTTCTAACCAAAAAAGAAATGAAGGAAAAAAGGATAAAAGAAAGGAAAAAAGAGCGAGACTAGACAATATTGAACATAATGCCAAATAAATATTTAAAATTCATTAAAACTATGAATCATCATATACAAAGAGCCTAAAAATTCAATCTGTGTAGATATAAATTAATCCCAAGATACATCAGTAAAAAACCATAATATTCAAAGAAAAAGAAGATTATAAAAGAATCCAGACTACCTACAAGGAAATGACTTATGATAACAACATACATACATATTAATTGTGACAAGGGAAACCAAAAGAAAGTAGAACTCTTATCTTCAAAGAGCCACCCTAGCATTTTCAACTGTAACACTATCATTTGGCAATGAAAGTAAAATACATTTCAGATAATTAAACTGGATAGACTTTATCTTATTAAAGAAATTTCTAATGTGTTTATTTCAGAGAGAAGGAAATGATACCAAAAGGACTGTTAAGTGAAGAAAATAATAGCCATTGATCATAAGCAAAATATGGATTCTATTGAATAATAAAGAACATCTAATTTCTGGAACTAAAATATCTACAGTACTTTTAATTAATTATCACAGTAGGTTTTTAGGACACCACCTGATGAATACAGGTATAATTCCCCATGTAGATGTAACAATTCTAAAACTGAATGTCAGGAGTTTTCCTTGTGTCACTCTGCTGGACACAGGACTTTTAAAGATGAAAAAATGTCTTCCCCTGAAATGCATCTTGGAAATGAGGGACATGTAAATAGATCATTACACCGACACTCACACTGATTGCATGTTTGATATCTCCCAGCCCTTTGTGTGGATTATTCCACTACTCTCACACCACCCCATGAGATGTACATCTGGGAGGATGCTCTGGGACTATTCCTCCGAGCTGTCAGCCATACTCACTTCCACCAAATTTATCACACTTCAAAGTTTCTTTCTCAAAAATGTATCTCTTTAAAATGTTTCTCTAAGTTACTGACTTTAATGCAGGCTACTGTCTTCAAGATAAATTCCCAGTTCTTTTGTCTGGTATCTGCTGCTCTTCATTTCTGGCTTCTGATCTTTCCAACCTCAGCTCTCACTTCTGGTATTGGTACCAGCTCAGCAGTCTTTCTATGACATAAACACATAAGCACACACAGGTACACACATGCTTACATTCACACACATCTACAAGTCATGCACATGAACACACAAACATGCATTTACACACACACACACACAATGTTACAGTCTTGTGTCCTCCATCACTGACCTGCTCTCTACCATTCCAGGCTCTACATGTAGACTTTGCCCTATAGTACCTGTCATCTTCTGTAAAACCTTTTTTGTACATCTTTTCCCTTGGCCAGCCTGGGTTGTTGTTATGCACTGAGTATTTGTGTCCTTAGAAATTCATATGTTTAAACCTTCACCTCCAGTGTGGCTGTATTTGTAAATGGAGCCTCTAAAGTAGTAATAATGTTAAATGAAGTCATAGGGTGAGATTAAGAATCCCTTAGGGACAGGATTAGTGCCCTTATACTCAGGAACAGAAAACGAAACACCATATGTGCACATTCATATGTAGGGGCTAAATGGTCACAAAGATGGAAATAATAGACACAGGGGACACCAATAAGGGGGTAGGTGGAAAAGGGGGATAGGGTTCAGAAATTACCTATGGGGTACAGTGTTCATTATCTGGGGAATGGGCCACCTGAGACTTAATTCCCACCACTACACAATATGTCCATGTAACAAACATGCATATATACCCCCTGAATTAAAAAACAAAAATCAAATCAGAGAGAACTGAGAGTACAAACACTAAGAAAAGGCCACCTGAACACACAGTGAGAGAGTAGACATCTACATTCCAAGAGGAACACCTTCACTGGATATCAACTTTGTTGGCACCTTGATCTTGAAATTCTGGCCCCCAGAACTGTGAGAAAAAAATTCAGTCACTTACACAACCCTGTCTGTGGTGTTTTGTTACAGCAGCCCAATCTAAAACAGCTGTGAACTTGCACACGGGCACTCACAGCATCCTGTGCCTGGGTTGGTCAGCATACCATTTGCTATGCAAGTTACTTTCCCAGCTACTCCTTTGTCCCCTGTGTCCTACAATGGACTTGAGGGTGAGTATTGTGTTTTACTGACTTCGTATTTTCTGAAAGTCAAGAACAGAGTAGTCTTGGTACTCAGATAACATTTAATGAGTGAACAAAAGATTACCCATAATCACATAAAGTAGAGTGGGGCACAGAGATTGGGATTGTCTGTTCAAAGATGCATCCATATACATGCTTCTAATTATACTACAAAGCCTCCCCACATGTGAAAATCACTTCTCTTCTTTATTGGTATTCTTTGTGCTTCTTGGCTTCTTTGTCATCCAAGATTAATATTTATCTCAATAATTATGTTCAAATAAGATAAAAACCAATATTTCAAGCATAAGCTTTCTGATTCATGCAGGAAATTCTGCATATTTTCAAAACCATTCATCAATTCCGCTCTGGTTTGAGACAAGTAGGAATGAAGCGTCAAAGTTAGAATTCCCTCCTTGCCCATTCATTCATGTATTCATCACACACAGTATGTCAAGACCTAGACTCTGCTGCCTGACAGAGGGCACGTGGGAACTTCTCAGAGTTGCTGGACACTGAGTGGACATGGAGGCCCTGGGGAGTTATGGAGGCTGGGGTTTGACCTGTCATCTGGAAAGCCAAGCATTCATGCCATTAGTCTAGAAAATTCCTTCCAACATGTTCACTTAAAACGTTCTGCTCCCCGCAATTCTAAAGAAATGACTTTGCTTTTCTCTTGGACCACATTCAAAGCAACAACTCTTCATTTGGTTTTCAGTGGCTCAAAAATGGGTTTCTTCATTTGAGCTCAGCTGAATGAACCTTTTGCTGGCTTAAAGAAATGTACCCTTTGCAGATTTGGCACAAAAGTCATGTCAGATCTTCTTGTAAAGATCATTAAGTGCATGTCCTCGTGTTGCTTTTTCAGTGAATTGCGCATAACTGCACAATTAGCAAAAGATTTTTATATTTTTTACCTTGCAGAGGAGTAGAATAATATACCTTGTAATTTTTTCTAGATATATTTTAAAATATAAAAAATTATTCGGAAGAATGTTTCTTATAGGAAAACAGCAAAGAAAACCCCAAGTCTCTGGGGAGGTATTTAAAGCCCAAGTTCTCTAATGATTTTCAAGTTCAAAGTTGGGCTGCTCTATTCTTGCTAATGATGTGCTCCAGCCGCAGGCTCTGCAGGTGACTTCTAAGGCCCCATTAAAATGGAGGCACCTGTTTCCATATTAAAGCATCACCTGCCAGCCCCTCTCCATTCAGGGTGAGTCAATTAGTATAGGCAGAGATTATTAAGACCACAGTTACTCCAATGATCATGCTCCCTTTTCCAAATGGGGGAGCAGACCTGGGGGGGAGGAGACAGGGAGGAAGGGGGTGATATAGGGTAACACCTGCCTTTTTACCCCTGAGAATATGGCTCAATTCCAGGGAGACTTGCTAGCAATCTCACCAGAACACAAATACACACCACTTATCATCATTTGACTCTTTTCAAATAGGCCTCTGTCTGCAACGGAAATACCATAGAGCCCAGATAATTTCTTCTTCACATGGGACCTGGGATTTTCATCAGAGAACATGGGTTTGGGTTCAGAAATTGATTGCTATCCTGTGCTCGAGCCCTTCACAGAGAAGCTTCTCTTTGTAGGGAGTCTCAGAGCGAAGACACTAGCACCCTCTTCCATGGCTGTGCCCTAAAAGTTAACTTTGGAAGATGCATCTCTGTCAGTCCTCTCATTTTCTGTTCTCTCAGCTTCAGAGTGAAAACCCTGTCAGGATTTGTATTTGTCCATCTTGCGTTGCTATTAAGGAATAACTGAGATAGGGTAATTTATAGAGGAAAAGAGGTTTATTTGGCTCATGGTTTTGCATGCTGTATGGGAAGATTGGCACCAGCATCTGCTTCTAGAAGGGCTTCAGGAAGCTTCCACTCATGGCAGAAGTTGGGGAGAAGCAGGCATATCACATGGTGAGGAAGGGAGCAGGGAAGAGAGAAAGAAGTGTTCTTTCCTTCTCTATTGCATGGCCAGGCTGCAAAGTTTCCAAATATTCACGCTCTGCTTTCCTTTTTAGTTGTAAATCTTACAACTAAAATTTTTTAAATTTTAAGTCCTTCCTTTGCTCCCACATCTGGTTGCTTCTGTTAGAAGCTGCCAAGCCAGAATGCTTTGCTGGTTAGAAATGTCTTCCACCAGATACCTTAAGTCATCACTCTCAAGTTTATACTTTCACAAAGTCCCAGGGCGTGGACACATTGCTGCCAAGTTCTTTGCCAAGGCATAACAAGGGTGACCTTTGCTCCAGTTCCCAATAAGTTCCTTGTTTCCATCTGAGACCTCTTCAGCCTGGCCTCCACTGTCCATATTTCTATCAGCACTTTGGTCACAACCACTTAGCAAGTCTCTAAGAAGTTCCAAACTTTCCCTCATCTTCCTGTCTTATGAGCAGTCCAAATTCTTCCAATCATTGCCCATTATCCAGTTCCAAAGCCTCTTCTAAACCTTCAGATATATTGATAGAAATGCCTCACTCTTCTGTACCAATTTTCTGTCTTGGTCCATTTTGTGTTGCCATAGAGGAATACTTAAGGCTGGGTCATTTATAGAAAGAAGAGGTTTATTTGGCTCACAGCTCGGCAGGCTGTACAAAATCATGGTGCAGGTATCTGGTTGGCTTATGATAAGGCCTCAGGAAGCTTTTACTCATGATGGAAGGTGAAGGGAAGCCAGCATGTCACAGAGTGAGAGAGGGAGTGAGAGTGAAAGAGGTGCCAGTCTCTTTTAAACAACCAGTTCTCAAGTGAACTAACAGAGAGAGAACTCATTCATTATCATAGGGCACTAAGCCACTCATGGAAGGTCCATCCCTGTAACCCAAACATCTCCCACTAGCCTGGACATCCAACAGTGGGGATGGCATTTTAACATGAGATTTAGAGGGGATAGATACTCAAACTATATTGGGATTGATGGAAGCGTTGGCTCTGTGGGCTCAGGTAAGTGGCACCATGTTGCACACACAGAACTTGAGGCTCTGGAGAGGTCTCTCTCTGCTGAAAGATTTTTGCCTGGTTCCTCTTTTCCTCCCCCAATAAATTCTAAAAGTCTGATGATGGAATTGAAGATCACTAAATATTTAAGATATTTTTTCAACCCAGCTTACTTCAGCCAACCTTTTCTTCCACCCCTCTAAAGGGCATCATATTCCTCCATGATTTGCAGGTTATATTTTTTCTTTCCCCAAATGTCCTCCCAATTCTTTGGTTGGGTTAACTGCTAGTGAATCCCCAAGTGCAGTTCTCTGCCTCTTCCCTAGCCTCCAGGTAAAGCCAGTCTCTGTTTCCTCCCCAGAACTTTATCAGCGTGCATGTAACCATTTGTTTTTAAAAGTGACTCTGCCTCTAGAAACCCTCTCCATCCTTCAAGACTCAGCTCAAGACCCCTCTTCTAAAAATATTTTCCAATAACCACATGTCTTCATCAGCCTGGGCTGCCATAACAAAATACCATAGACTGAGTAGCTTACACAACAGAAATGTATTATGTTACAGCTCTTAAGTCTGGAAGTCCAAGATCAAGATACCAGCAGGTTGGGCCATGGCATAGCCCCATTTCCTAGTTTACAGATGGCACCTTCTTGCTATGTTTTCTCACAGAGGGGAGAGAGAGGGAACTCCTTGCTGTCTCTTCTTATAAATAATCTAATTCCATCATATGGGCCTCATGCTCATTCTCTCATCTCACTCTAAATCCCTCCCCAAGTCTCCGCTTTCTTATGCCATCACATTGGGGATTAAAACATCAACTTGTGAATTGGTAGGGACACAAATCTTCAGTCCCTGTTACCCAGGTGGTGCCATCCCCAGGTGGGTGGATGCCATCCTTCCATGTGCTTTTCTGGTCCCTGAGTCCTGTGGGTTTTCTTCATATTACAGGTCTGTTGGTTGTTACGAGTAGGTTTGTGCTCCATTCTCCCAGGAAGTCATCTCAATTACTTGTCCCCCTAAAGTCTCCCTTTTCTCTGAGTCTTGTTTCTATTTTAACCAGAAGGAGAAATTGAGGTATTTGAGGGCCCACTACTTATTCAAAGGGCTTTACTTTTGCATGACCAGTGACAACATGAGCTATGAGTGGGAAAGGTCACAAACTCTATTCATGACCCTAATTAGCCATCTGGATGACTCCCCTTAAATGTCTAGGTGAAAATGATCCCAGAGTTATACTTGGGCAGAACCAGGTTGAAATCCATGCTTGAACCCCAGGTAACTCTGTGTCTTGGGGAGTTGCACTTCTTGAACCCCAGTCAACCACACAAGGGAGTGAGCCACATCAGCAGTGTATCCTGGTGGCCTGTGAGGGTGCTCAACAAATCCAGGCTCTGACATCACCCATTATCTCCATGCAACACCCGCATCACCAAAAAAGAAAATCAAATTTGGTTCAAAGATGACCCCATGTGTCACTGCAGTGGGTAAGAAGAAAGGGAAGGAAGGAACTGCCTTCCTTAAGATGCCTACTATGCCCTGTGTGCTTTGCTAATATCTCACCCATCCCTGCTACAACACAAGGTACTAATGTCCCCACTTTACAAATGCAGAAACCAGGACTCAGAGGTGTGGCTGATGGACCTCAGGTCTGCCTGGGTTCCCAATGTTAGATCCCACCGCACTATGTGGCTACAAGGAAGACCCTCTTGGCCAAAGCATGCAGTCCATGTTTCCATAAAGGCAATGGTCCTAGTTCCAAACCTGTCCTGATTCCTCCCATCCACAATCCCTGGTCTCCCTGTTCTCCCTGCCCCTCTCAGTGTGGTATGCACCCATGCCTGGGCAGCCCCTCTTTCCTCCTCAGTCCAGGATGCATCTATCACAAAGTAGGCTTTGCTAAGATGGATTTCAGCTCATCTAAAATTTAGAAAGTCTTAGCAGGGAGGGAGCATTGACCTTTCAATCCCGCATTAGCTAGTTGAGTGATTTTTAAATCGAGACAAGTGTTATCTGGAGCAATGATACCCACTTCCATCATCAGGGACCTTGGGCCAAGCCACCCTCGATGCTGCCTGAGGCTTCAGCTCCGGATCTATGAGCTACTTCCCTGCTGTCTGTTGAGGTGGCCTCCCATCTTAGGTTGGCTTTCTGTCCTTGTTGTGCTGGGTGAACCCAGTGGAAAAAGTTTCCTGCAATTACATTCCCCCTTGGGGGACAACACCCTTCAATCTGAAATAAGTGGCTTCAGTTGTCCTTTGAGAAAAGAAAAGACAAATACAAAAGGCATTTCTCTGACTTAAACTCTGTAAAAAATGGAGCCCAGCAGCAATATCTATTCTGAATAATACAGGAGTTCTAATTAATGCTGTTAATCTTGAAAATCTACCCAGCATCTTCCCATGGCAGTTGCTCTGTGTCCTGCCTGGGGCTCAGACAGCCCTGGCTTGCTTTCTGGCTGCACCATGCACTGGTTGTGGGGCCTGCAGCGAGATAAACTATTGAAGGCCAGCATCTCCACCCAGTTCCTGGAGGTCTAAAATGATATGACTCCACATCCAAGATCACCCAGCACGTGGTTGGTGCTCAGGGAACTCTAGCCTCCTTGTCCTCCTTAGAGCTCCCCCTCCATGTGCAATCCAGATCCTGTGGGTGCCATACATGAGTATGTGTCCCTGTGACATAGCCTGCTATCTCTGTCCAGCCAGCTCTCAGGGTGCCTGAGGACGGCCCTTCCCAAATCCCATTGTTGCTGAGAGTGACAGAGGAGCTGAGGTTCCTGGTTTTCCCCTCCCAGACCCTTTGTCTATCCACTCATATTGTGGTGGGGGTAGACAGGGGAGGGTTAAGGATCCTATGGCCTTCTCCTGCTCCTGGTCTCTCATGGGGTCTGAATCACCTGTCCGGGGGTGTTCACTCTCCCCTCAACTGGCCTCTCATGTGCACTTGGTGTCCCAGGGATACCCAGCCGACATGGTTGAGGCCTTCTAGCACTCTCCTCATCCCCAAATGCAGTTTCATTTTCTAGACCCCAGTGCCCAGAAGCAGGTTAAGTTCACTATTTGCCTCCAGGCCATGGACTACCTAAATCAGAGGCACCTACATTATTTTCACTAAACTTGGTGGCAAATTTTGCTGATTTTTGCTTGCACATATGTCCCAAGGCTCAATCCATGCCCTGGGATTCCTTCCATCAAGGAATCGCCACCTGAGAGGTTGATGAGATGAGAACTGGGCTCCAGGACCCAATGGCAAGAGGGAGGGCATAGAGGGAGGTCTCAGATGCTCCATTTGCTGGTTTTGCACTTTTGGGTCAGGCATGCATCTAAGGTAGTCATCCCAGGACACAAAGCCTAGATCCAGGGAAAGTGATTCTTCAGTCAGAGGGAGATTTTTGAAAGAACCAATGACTCCACTCTTCACAAGTCTTAAAGTAATCTGTCTCCTGACTGCTTTCAGGCTAAAACCCACATTACTTAGCCTCACTGCAGCTGCCATCCCCTGGCAGGCAACCACCATCTCGTTCCCTCTTATACTGTCTTCACAGCTGAGCTGTTCCAACAATGCCCCCCATTAATGCTTCCTTCAGAAGCACCCTCCTCTCTGCCATCCTGGGCGACACCTGAATTCATGAAGCTTGGGGAGGACACCCAAATCCTGCCCAACGTTCTGATGAAAATCAAGGTTGATTAGGAATTCGTAAGACATCTGTCTGGTTCCCCAGCAAGCACAGATTTGTAAGTGCACATTGTGCTGAGGAATTAGCAAGGGATCCTGTTAGGTATATATTGGGGTGGGGTGAGAGGTGATTAATCAGTTATGACCAATCAGGCTTCAATGTGAGGCTAAGTAACGTGGGCTTTTGCCTGAAAGAAGTCAGGAAACAGATCTCTTTAAGACTTGTGAAGAGTAAAGCCATTGGTTCTTTCGAAAATCTCCCTCTGACTGAAGCATCATTTTCCCTGGATCCAGACTTTGTGTCCTAGAAAGATTTCCTTAGATGAGTACCTTGGCCTGAAATGCAAAACTAGCAAATGGAGTATCTGAGACTTCCCTCTGTGCTGTAGGGTTCTGAAGCCTGGTGCTCACCTTGGTCTCAACCTCTCAGGTGGCGATTCCTTGACAGAAGGATTGCCTATACATCTCTCTGCTAGGACACACCTGACAAATTCCTGGCTCCCTTCCCAGAACTGACTGGTGACCAATTGGTCAAGTCAACAGATTGGGCTTTCAAGAGGACCTTTGTGAAACTGCCCAAAGAGAGAGAAATCAGTCTGGGAGGTACTTTCCCAAAGCACACCTGGCAGTTGCAGGAAAGGTGTTTCATAAGAGAAAGAGAAATAAATCCCAGCCCCCTCCATATCCATCCGCTCACAATTCTACATGGTTATTCGTTTTCTGCCTTTAGCTACACCATTTACGCCAATGCATTTGCTCCCCTTTCCCTCAGTCTTGCTAAGTAAGCACATGGGTTCTGAGTCACTTCAGGGAGGTAAAATGCCCTAACTTTGTCAGAACCTGTAGACATTGTGAAACCACAGTGTCCCCCAGCTTCACCACCAGCTCCCCCTTTGACCCTGGAAAAGTCAGCTACACTACTTGGCTCTGAGGTTCTTCATCCAGAGAATGTGTGCTTTGGATGATGATCTCTAAGACTCCTTCTAATTCTGACAACCAACAATCTTCCAGTCTTCCTTCTCTTCTATCTAGAGACAACTAGAAAACACCCTCCAGGGTTCATCTCCCCCTGTGTCTCCCACATCTAACTGTGAATTAAAGGTGAAGACTCCCATGTCTGACTTCTCTGAAGCAAATATGGGACCTCACTGGCCCCAAGAAAGGAACTGAGTCCAGTGGAGACTTCTCCAGGCTGCTGTGGTTCTCTGCAACATGGCACTCAGCCATAACCCCCTACCACAGCTGTGACTCATTAGAGTCCAGTGCCATCTCCTCTTGGACTCCCAAACGTTCAGTCTCTCCCCTTCTATCCTTCCTCCATGCACCACGGTACCACCTTAGAGATGTTTCTGGAAAGGAAAGAGGCCTGGGCCATTATGTGTCCGACTAAGTCTTCATGGTTCTTTGCTCCGGCTTCTCAGGGGCCCCGGCTTCTCTGAGCAGGGGGGTCCTAGGCTCTCTCCTTGGAGGACTTCTGGCTCCTTCTCCAGTTCTTCCTCAAGCTTATTTCATTTCTTCGATACGTTGAAACAAAACTCCAGCTGTTCAGTCACTGTCCTCTCCAGGAAGCTTTAGTGGATAAACCCAAAGGAAAACCCAGGTGCCTAGTCCCCTCTGTGACTTCAGGTCTTCAGGACTTGGGCACCTGGGGACGGGGAACTTTGGTAGCTGGAAGCCCCTTTGTCGCATGCGGTCTTCCATGGACCTGTTTTGACCTCCCTGCTCTGTCTTCCCTGTGTTTCTAGATGCAGATGCCCTGGTTCATAGATCTCCCTGGCAGACCATGATACACAGAGTATTTTCCTGTGAGTCTTCCTCCTTCAGAGAGAACAGTCTGATAGCTAGCACATCCATGCTGGACAGAGTTGAGCATCAGCACTTGGACCAGGGATGCTGTCCACCTCCCCATTCCATCAGTCACTGGGTGCTTACCAGTTCTGACAAACAGACAAAGTCAGGGCAAGCTGTCTCATGCATTGCCACTTGTACATGGGAGACATCTGAGTGAGGACTGAAGGTCACGTAGTCAGAACTGAGTGACTGGTCAGTGGCCTCCTCTTATTACTCTTTAGAGAACAACAATGCCGATGTGCCGAACCAAGGTCTTTTTGTTTTTGTTTTTTTGCTTTTAAAATTCAAATTTGAAGGAGTGAGAGTTTGATAAATTTTTGTGCTTACTTTTTATTTAATTCTTTCTCTCAGGATCATAAAGTGAAAGTATTTAAATTCATATTTCAAGAGATAAAAGAAGCCTAGCATCTTTCATCCACTTTGTGCATTTTTACTAATTTTTTTAAAAAACATTTTGTACTGGCATCCTGAAGGGTGCAATTTCATGAGTCAGGAGAATAAATAACAGATAAAAATAAATGTAGTTCTTAGCAAAGGTAGGCATGAATTTTCCTTAGGGATGAAAAAAGTAAATGCATGGAAGGGGCAATGCAGCCTCAGAACAGACCTAGCAAGGAATGGGGTGGAGCTAAGCACCCAGGGATGGACAAGGCTTGGCATCTGCCTGCCTGGGTAACAAACTTGCACCCCATGAGGGTGGGGCATGTTCTCCTTCAGAAGAAGCCATGTGCTTTGCAAATCTTACCCTGACAGGGAGGAATGAGCTTGCGTTGTGTGATCCAGGAGTGTTGCTTGGGAAATTTCATCAGACATTCAGAAACAGCAGGATTTGGGGTTGCTGATGATGATGATGACAATGAAGATGATGATTTTGCTAACTGAAACATTATTGAATGCTTACTGAATATGTGCTAGACAATGTGGCAAGCATTTTGCCTGCCTTATCTAATTCCATCTTCTTTTTCTCCCCAGCTTTATTGAGTGATTATTGACAAATAAAAATTACGTATATTTAAGGTATACAGCATGATGCTTTGATATTCATTACATTGTGAAATGATCATCACCATCAAGCTAATTAACATATCCATCACCTCACATAGATATCTTTGCATGTGTGCAGTGAGAACACTTAAGGTCTATTCACTTAGCAAACTTTAAATATGCAATGCAGTTTTGTTAGAGTTCATCATCGTACTGTATGTTAGATCTCCAGAATTACCTCATCCTTCATAACTGAAACTCCATCCTCTTTGATTATATCTCCCCATCTTCCTGAGATTTTGCTTGTTTATTTGATAAATAGAAACGATAATCCTGTCTTCATAGTGTTATTAGGGTGATTAAAGGAGAAACAAATGCAGACACTTTTGTATAAAACTGATCCCCCACCCTCCTCCCCTTCTGCCCCACCACCTAAGAAACCCTTGAGAAACTCAGGAAAGCCCATTCCCAAGAATAAATGTGAACAGACCAGATGAGAAAGAGGGTGGTCACCAAGTAATGCTGTCACTGAGAACCTAGCTTAGGAATGACCCCAGGTACACAGAACAGTCCATTCTACCTTCCCACTTCATACAAGCCAAGGGCACTTACAGTCAAAATTAATGATCAGTACTCAACCTTCCAAGCCCTTCCATAAGACAGAACTCATATCAGATCTGCATTTGGGATCAAAAATGAATCACAGGAGAACAGTTCTAGGTTCTAGATGTCAACCTTAAATAATAAGATTCAGAAAATATGGTTAAGTTTCGAGTTTATTAGAGTGCAAAGCCTGAGGATAGCTACCTTGGAAACACAAATCTCAAAAGAATAGGTCATCATTCCAAAGTAGGGAAGTTAAGGTTTCATTTATACAGTCAGTTAACAGAATTGCAAGACTTTCCATACAAGGTCAGGTAATATGTTATAGCAATCTAATTGGTTATAGCTGGCTACATTCCAAGGAAAATTGCTTTAACATTCCGTTAGAAGGGGTAACGACCTGAAGGGTCTTCTCTCTGGTGCACAAGATCTTTTCTAATCATTTAGAAGTTGCAGTTGCTTGCAGTTCAGTCATAACTCAGGCCACATAGCCACATTCCTCTCAAGGTTCAAAATAATTTAAAGTTGCAGTAGCTTTAAACTTGAATTATTTAATTTCACATAGATTAGTGAAACAACTGCTGAGTTATGGCTAGGTCTTCTGTCTATAGCCCAGAAATATGAATTTGGCAGGATGAGGGCATTCTGCCCTCACTTCACATTTCTGAAGTTGTCTTCAGCGGCAGCTTGCCTCACCCTTATCTCTGGCCTTTTGTTCCTTATTCTTTCAGAGAAAAAAATGCTGCTAATCTGAGTGATCGATCTGGGATTCCTTGTGTCACAGTTCATGAGTGTTTGGTATTCCTGCTTTCTACAGCAGACTGGACAATCCCAATCATATTCTGGCCCTCTCTGTGTGTCCATCCACTTTGTGCTGAATAAGCGGAGGCTCCAGCTTTCATCCTTATAGATATCAGGTAGGTAGATGGACTTGTCCTCAGCCTCACACATGCAGGTAGAAGTTCACAGTGTCCTGAGGCTCAGGGCAAAGACACACTTCCTGCCTGCATTTTCAAGAAGGCTCTGCACTAGACTGGGAAGAAGGTGATATTTTCCTTTCCCCAGACAGTTGGTGAGCACGTTGTCCTCCACTCAGCTACTGTTATATTCTAAAGTCCCTTGGAAAAGAGGGAACATGAGGGCCTGGGTTCAGGCACCCAAATCTTCACCCAAACTCTAACAGTGTTTTCTCCCAGGTCAAATACAGACACAACTTTTTCTCAACTCTGTTCCCTGACTTTCAGGCTCTGGATTTCAAGCTGTGGGGCAGTTTTCCTCTGCCCCTCCTTCCCAACGGACAAATCCAGAAATAGAGCAGGATTGCTGAAATACCTGGGCAGGAATCCCTTAGGCTGAACCTGAGGGAATTAGGCTGCTCTGACTGCAGGAAAGTCACCCGGGGGACATTCTGAAATGCAACTATCCAGTCCCCTGTCACTGAACATTTTGATCTAGTGGCTCCAGGTCAGGTAGGGAGAACTATTAATATTTTTAAATCTCCCTCAAATAGTTCTGTTGGGCTAGGCCCTCCATGGACAGGAAGTGGGTTTTTACCTGGACATATTTGAGCTGGATCCTGAGGTCTGTCCTTTGTCATGACAGCAGATGAATTATTATGCCCACTAAGCCTCTGCTTTCTGATAATAATAAAAATGAAAACATCATTCTACTTATCAATTTGATCTTTCAAACATATTTACTGAGAATCTGTATTTAGAGGTCATCAAATATCATGATGATGGTGATGGTTCTTGGTGCTTGAGTGTTTGCAGGTGGATTGGTCAAGAGAATCAACTACGTAGAAAGTCATCGCAGATCCTGCAGAACAGGTGAGGCAGTGAGGAAGCACTCCACATTTGTTTTAACCTCTTATGCTTTACACATGGATCATACAGTATGTGTGTGTGTGTGTGTGTTTTTAGCTTCCAGACCCAGTCATTCTTGAGCCAGAGATTAGACCTTCTTGAACCAGAGATTAGACCTTCTGGGTGTTAGAAATTTGCTATAGAAAAGTGAACTTCTGGGAGGATGGTTCCAGCATCCAGGAGCTCCCACAAGTAAAATCCACATTTGCTTAGAACATCCCAGCCCCTTCTGGATCTGGTCCCTGACAATTTTCTTTCTTTTTTTTTTTTTTGAGTTGGAGTCTCACTCTGTCACCCAGACTGGAGTGCAGTGGCCACTGCCGGCCACTGCAGCCTCGACCTGCTGGGCTCTGGCGATCCTTCCGCCTCAGCTTTCCAAGTAGCCGGAATTACAGGCATGCGCTACCACGCCCTGTTGATTTTTTGATTTATTGTAGAGATGAGGTCTCGCTGCCCAGGCGGGTCTCGAACCCGTGGGCTCAGGCAATCCACTCACCTCAGCCTCCCAAAGGCGCGGGATTACAGGCTGAGCCACCGAGCCCAGGTCTCTGCCAATTTTGTGCTTCATCTCTTATCCTCTCCCACAGCCAGGTGGACTTGTTCCCTAGCTACCAAGTTCTCCTCCTGAACTCAACTGAGTTTTTAAACCTCAAAGTCCCCTGCCAGGACTCCATTCCCTCTCTCTGTACCTGGTTTACTCCCAGACATCCTTTCCAGCACTTTCTGCCAAGGACACCCTTCATTTACCCACCTCCTGCATTGCTCCTGTAAAGTCTGTGAATTTCCATGGGGAGTGCTAGGTGCCGCTCCTTCCCTTCATTGAAGCAGCACTGAGTACTCAGGGGTGAGGCATTTAGGGGCTTCTATCAAAATGGGGGTCTCTCAGGGGCAGCCTGTGGGCTGTGTCAGGTTCCAGAGCCTCCGGTGTGAGGAGACCCCACCTGGTACAATGTCCTCAGGTGTTCCTTTGACCTCCCTCAGCTCCTTGCCAACTTCTGCTCTAAACCAGAGCTCTGAGATTTCAAGCATGTTCTGTCTGTGCTACCAAATACAGCAGTCATTAGCTTAAACTCTGACTTGAACAATGGAGTAACTGAATCGTTAGCTCCATTTAGTGTTAATCTGAAGGTAACCAGTCACACATGGCCAGGGGCTGCTTAGGTGAATACAGCAGACCTAGTCAGCTGACACTCTTGGAATACATGTAAAGTGCCCTTTGAACCCATCCTCTAGCTTGGTCCTTTGGCCTCATATCACTAGCCCCTCTCGCCCACCCACCCACTTCCATGCAAGGCTGGTTACTGAGTAGTTGCAGGAAGCCCCACAGGACCCAGGGAGCTGCCAGAGCTATCAGAATCCCAGGGCAGCCACTAAGATGAGCTCTGGAGAGGAGGTAGGAGGAAAGTGGGAAGGGGAGGCGATCTTCTCAGACTGACGAGGGTGTGTGTGGGGGCGTCTGGGAGTGAGGGTAGGTTCTGTCAAGGTTCATGGTCCCTACAGGCTCCTCGTCAGGGACAGCCTACGCCTGACAGTGCCATGGTGCCTTTTTGGGTACAGGCTGAAAATAGAAGTAACCTAATAAGGTAAAAGCAGACTTTTACTCTTATAATTGCCTGGAGATCAGTTACAGAAGGAAAGCCTGCCTCTACCTTTACTAAAGTTGTAGGTGGAAATATCTGCCCTCTCTGGAGCACTGAGTCCTAGCGAACCAGGGGCTTATCAGAACATGCTCCATTCCACCTCTCCCATAGACTGGCTGAGGCTTGGGGGCTCCAGACACAGGAGGAAAGCAGACAGGATACCTATGGATTCAGCACCTATGGTGTGGTGGGTGATCTAGAATAATATGGGGTCCCTGAGGCATTTGCTGGGGCTTGAGAAGGGTCAGTTCTGCAGACATAGGGCAGAGAGAGGAAAGAATGTGCAGGTCACAGGACAGAAGTATTAAGGTACTAATTACTAAAGTGAAGTTTGGATGCAGGTTGGATTTGAGGATTTTGGGGATGCTTCCCACAGCAGAGATTTATAATCACAGCTGCTTGGACCCAAGAGCAGCAGGTTGATGGCCAAGTTAGCCAGCTGTGACTGGTGGAGCCAGGGAACTGCAAAGATCTGGGGGAATAAAGTTGGGAGACCGCACAGGCCTAGGAGCTACACTACCTGGTAAAATGATGAATCCCGGTAGCCATGACCACCTACTACCTGCAATTCCTATACAAGGCTATTATGCATCCTGAGTCATTTCATTTTTGCATCATTTTTTTCTCTTGGAAGATGAAAGAATTGAAACTCTCGATCCAGTTTATTGAGGGTCATGTGGGAAGACCAAGTCACCGGGGAATCAAATGCCGAGTGTCCCTCCAAGCCACCCCTCAGAACACATCGTAATGCCTCTCACTCTCAGACCCTCAGAGATGCATCTTACTGAAGAATCTCTCAAGTAAGACTCACCATTCCTGCACAGAAAGCAAAAACTGTTCCATCAATCACTTACCACCCCTTGAGACACACCAGAGACTGCCCTTCAGTACTCAGAACAGGCAGAGGTGCTGTAAAGCTACAGGGCTTGGTGACCAGAGGGGTCAAATCAAACCATTGGGATATGATGTGGGGTAGGGCCCTCAGCCTCAGCAGAAAGGGATCCCCTACAGTTGACCCAGAAGATAGGGGTGTGGGCAGGTTTTGTTTGGGACCAGTACAGTTCAGGAGGTTTGTGATTTTATCAGGCAGTGTAAACCCCAGGCTTGTACAGTCTATGGGTAGTCTCCCAGTTTGGTTCCCCAAGCCCTTCTCAGTTCCCTAAGCTCTACCAGTCATGGGTGGCTAACTTAGCCATCAACCTGCTGCTCTTGGGGTCTAGTGGCTGTGGTCTTAAATCTCTGCTGGAGGCTCTCAAAACACGTGGGAGCCACATCAACCCAGAATTTAGGATTTCCTGACAGGCCCATCCATGGGCTAGGTCTGTGACACCCTGAGATTGTATAGAAGTGTGGGAGCAGATTCCTTCTCTAAAACAGCATCCACAGCCTTATCAGAGTCCCCATATGGCCTGTGATCCCTGTAAGTAAAGGACCCTGCTTATGCTGCTCCTGGGCCTGTGGTTTTCCTCCATTCCCACTTCCTCCTCCCACCTTCCTCCCCTAATCCCTCCCATACCTCTCTCCTCTCCTTCTCTTAAAGGTGCAATTGCAACTCTTTGCAGGGAGTGACTCAGAGGCCTCACCAAGCATTCTCAGCATCTGCCTTACCCTTTGTCTTGTCTCTTTGCTAGAAAAGACAGTATCACCTCTCTTTCATACTCCAATATGGCCAAATAAAGCATGAGTATTACCAGTGGAATTCAACAGCTTCAAACGACAGGAATAATTATGGAGCATGGAAGCCAAGCTGCCATTCCTCACCTATGCTATGACCAATTCGTGTGTCCAGCATGTGGCCATATAGCACAGCCATAGGCCAGGCATCAGGCCAGGCACCTGGGACACTACATGCAGGAGAAATTGACCTAATCCTCAGGGAGCTAAAGGGTAGGGAGAGGCCCATCCCCCAGGACCAGGTGTCCTCCAGGTCTGGCAGAAATGAAGCAACCCCAGCGCGAATGCAGAGTGTGTTAAACTACAGCAGCTCATCTCCAAGTCATCTGAAAAGTGGTAAAATGCCAGGGCCCTGCGCTGAATGCAGAGTGGATCCAAACACTCTCTAGACTGTCTCTGGGCTCTTTTTCCCCTTGATGCTCTGCAACAATTCCCCGCCCAGGCTGTTGCACCATGGCTATGCATTGATACTAATTTACACCAGGACAGAGCCAGGCAAGGAGAGCACGTGCCACAGTGGTCTCCCAGGGAACCGATGATGCTGTCTTTAGAAACCGCATCATCTCCTTGTTGATTGACTGGTACCACTGTCCCTCCAGGACAGGCGGTGTTATATCACCAACCAAATGCAGACGAGCTGCAAACAAGCAGCTCCAGCTCGGGGAAGCCTGTCCTCTACCGTATTCTCTAGTGAAATTAATTTGTTTTGCTTTTGTATTTCCAAATCCCTGCATTCAGACTTGATTACAAGCACACAGGAGTCATGAAACTGAGTTAGAATCCTGGCTTTGCTATTTACAATCAGTGTGACTCCAAGAAAGAGAAAGAAACCTTTTGATGGCAAATTTCTAATTTTTCAAATGGAGATCATCGTGGCCACTTCTCAAGTGAGACAAAACTGAACTAAAACCAGTTCATATGTCATATAGTCTCAAAAATACATTCTATAGGTAGAACAAAATTCTTTCAGATACTAGTTAGGAATTTCATTCAGTTGTAAATAACAGCATCTCAAAAAATAGGTGTTTAAATCAAGTGGGAGTTTTCTTAATATAATTTAAGGAGGAATTCAACTTGGTGACTTTGGTGCAATAGCCCAGAGGTTTCTGATTTTCTAGATTTCCTCATGGTTGACAAATGGTTGCTGCACCTTTCAGGATAACACCCATGTCCCCAGCAGCATAAAAGAAGAAAAAAACAAGGAAGACATTGCATTTATATTAAGAAATCGTATCTTTCAACGAGCCCCCAAAATATCTTTGAGCATTTCATTGAACAGAAAAGTGTTGCATGTCATCCATACATACAAGCGACGTTGCAAAATATATATTTTTTTGCTGGACACATTATTGTCCCTTTTTAAAAAATGAAAAGTCAAGGTTCTTTTTTTAAATCTATTTATTTACTATAAAGATGTGGGGTACAATTCAGGGTTAGGTATACAAACATTGATCATGCAGGTACCCTTGTTGATGAGGTATACCCCTCCCTCCCCTGGCAGTTTCCCTCAACTGCCAGTCCCACCCCCTCTCCCCTGACAGTTTTCCACTACTGCCAATTGCTGTCTTATAGCATTATAATTGTTCAAGGTCACCTTATGAGTGAGAACATATGGAACTCAGTTCTTTGTTTCTGTGATACATCACTGAGTATGATAGACTCCAAATCCATCCAATTTACTGCAAAGTCCATATATTTGTCCTTCTTTATGGCTGCATAATATTCCATTATGTATACGTACCACATTTTTTTATCCAGTCCAGCTTCGATGGGCAACATGGTTGGTTCCATGTTTTTGCTATTGTGAATACAGTTGCAACAAACATATGTGTGCAGGTATCTTTTTCACAGAATGATTTGAGTTTCTCCAGTTATATTCCCAATAGGGGAATTGCTGGGTCATATGGAAGGTCAATTTCTAGTTCTTTCAGAAATCACCACAACTGTCTTCCAAAGAGGTTGTACTAGTCTGCATTCCCACCAGCAGTAAAGAAGCGTTCCTTTTTCTCCGCATTCTTGCCAGCATCCGTTGTTTGTTTTATTAAGGATGGCCAGTCTTACCGGGATTAGTATCGCAATGTGGTTTTGATTTGCATTTCTCTGATGATGAGTGAGGCTGAGCACTTTTTCATGTGTCTGTTGGCTGTCCATATATCTTCTTTTGAGAAGTGTCTATTCATGTCTTTTGCCCGCTTTTTAAAGTGGCTGTTTTTTTGGTTTTTTTTTCTTTCAGGGCGTTTGAGTTCCTTGTAGATCCTAGATGTTAGGCTTTTATATATATAGTTGGCAAATATTTTTTCCCATTCTGTGGGCTGTCTCCCTGCTCTCTTGATAGTTTCTTTTGCTTTGCAGAAGCTCATTAATTTGATGAGGTCCCACTTGCCTATCTGATTTCTTAAGATATTGGTCTTTAAGGTTCTGAATAGGAATTGGTTCCCAGTTCCAATTTCCATAAGGGTGTCTCCTGCATCTTCTAAGATTCTTATAGTGTGAGGTTTCACATTCAGGTCTTTGATCCATTTAGAGTTAATTTTCGTGTATGGTGATAGGTAGGAGTCCTGTTTCAATCTTCTGCATGTGGCCAGCCAGTTTTCCCAACACCATTTACTGAATAGGTTCTCCTCTCCCCAGTGGTTGTTGTTGGAGGCTTTGTAAAGATGAGTTGGTTGAGGAATTGAGGCTTTGCTTCCAGAATCTCTTTCCTGTTCCATTGATCTATGTGCCTGTTCTTGTACCAGTACCAGGCTGTTTTGATTACTGTAGCCTTATAGTAAAGTTTGAAGTCTGGAAGTGTGATACCTCCTGCTTTGTTTCTTTTGCTAAGGATTGTTTTGGTTATTTGTGGTCACTTATGTTTCCATATAAATTTCTGTGTTGTCATTTCCAAGTCTGAGAAGAATGATATTGGTAACTTAATGGATATTGAGTCAAGGTTCTTGTACCTAAAAAAAAGGGAAGAATGGATACTCTATTTGCAACTACAAGTGTTCACTACAGAGGGTTAAAGGTGTGATGAGTGTTTGTGCATAAGCAAGCAGGGGTCTTTTATAAGATAAATAAATCAGGAAAATACTGGGTGTATCCAATGAGGTGAGTGTTTTTGGTCCTGAATGTCTGAGAATTTTCAGTGTGCTGATGCATATGGGGCAGCTCCAGGATAGATGTGGCAAGCCATATCGTCTGAGCTCACTCTTACCTGGAGCACTACTTGAGAATGCTGTGTTCTTGCTTCCCATCACCAGCCCCCAAAGCTATGCCTAGTAAGGAAAGTGCTCAAAGATGCCCCTGAGATAAGGCGCCAATTAGGTGACAAATACCATGATGCAGCAGAGATTTCCTCCTGGCTTCTGACCTCAGAACCCCATCCTTAAACATTTCAACCTGTCCCCATGTGCCTTTGAAGACTGAGTGAGCAGGCAATATTGGTGCCGTCCACAACTGACCCTGCTGAACAATCCCTCCATGCCATCGTTTCCCAGCCCTGGGCACCAGGCCAGCAAAGTCTTGAGCTGTTGGAAAAATTGCAAGAGAAAATTGGGTCAGCCATGCTTAACTGGGTGACTGGGTGAGATATCCATTCATCCAGCCCTGACCAAGTACACCTGCTCGGTTCTGGACACCCCGGGTCACTGGCAGGCCCTGAAGAAGACAGAGCAATAGATGAATGGAAGCAGTTTTGCCCAGAACAGCTGACCAGGACAGACTGCACTCAAGTTATTCCATGGACAGAGGTAAAGCTGCAGCTGTAACCATTATTTGGCATGAGAAAGCACGGTGAGGCAGAAACTCAGAAGAGACAGCCTTGACCGTCCAAGTGCCCAGGTGATGCCCTAGAAGTGCTGAACTGAGATCCAACAGGTGAGTAGTCACAGACAAAGGGAGAGGTCCAAAGAAGGTTCTAGAAGGAGGAATAGCAGCCCATTTGGTGGGAGGGAACACAGGGAGTCCAGGCCACGAAAAGGATTAATTTAGTGTTGTCATTCAGGAAAGGCTCTGGTTTCCTGGACATCTCTCAAGGGTGGGGTGAGGAGATCTGGTCTGGTTTCTAGTCAGGCCAACAGCTCAGCAGAACTAGACAAATCATCATCATCATCATCCTCCTCCTCCTCCTCCTTCTCCTCCCCCAGCTCTTGGCTGCTCCATCTGGAGACTTAGGAGTTCATCTGAGTCTCCTTCAACCCTGGAGGAAGAAGTTCCACATTCATCCCATGAATTAATGGAAAACCTGCTTCAGGTCAGGCTCTGTACGTGCACAGACCGCATGTTTTCCTGCTTTCGTGGGCTGCCTGTCTGAGGGTCTTATGACCAAGGGGCACTCAAGAATCTGCACACAAGAGCTGCAGGTGGACCTGGAGGGAGCACCTCCCCCTCACCCTGTGGAGGGTTGTGGGTGGTCACAATGCCCTGACTGCCCCTCAGCAGACCCCAGTCCCATCCTGACTTATAGGCTCCCCTGTCTCTGTGAGTTACACGTTTTCCCAATGATCCAGTGTGCTCATCTCGAGGTGGGGATACAGCAACCTTGCCAGAATCTTTGTTTGTTTGTTTTTGATTTTGCTCTTTGATTGAAGAGACAATAAACACAACCTGCCTACCATAGTGAACTCTCAACCTGTGCTTCATTCCCCCTTCCACAAAGAGAAGGATTTCAAGCCAGTTATTAGAAAGATGCTAGCTCTAAGAGCTAGGCACAAGCTCCCCATTGATATGCAATTCCCCACAGTGTCTTAAGGAGGACTGACAGGACAACACAGGAGATGCATCCTTCTACATTGGGGGAGTGGGCTATTAGGAGAAGCTACTGCCAGAGTTCCTCGGGTCCCCTTCCCCTATGCTTGGCCACAGCCTCTGCTATCAAAGAGGCTTCACTTCAAGAGTAAATTAGACCTGGACATGGTGAGTCCTTGGGTCTTCCAAGGCACCACCGCAGTGCTCTGGGCGCACTGTGAAGCACAGCCATCCATCTCCCTCATTTCAAAGCTCTGTGACCACGCACAGCTGCTATAGCTCCAGTCTGCCTGGGCCAGTGTTGCTGCCAGGAAATGTGCTCGTCTCTGTCTCTGCAGCAGCATTGAACACTGTCCAACTGCAGACTCCCCTCGCCTCTGCAGTGCTTGGCATTTGGACGGTTTCCAGGTGAATGTGCAGCTGCAGTATGGGGTGGGGACCTCCCAGGCAGATCTCCGCCAGCATCCCTGGCAACCGGTCTAAAGAGTTCCAGCTACCCTTGAAGGGGGACTGTGCAAAGGTTGGAGAGTGAGACACTCAGCCCTGAAAGGTCCTTTCCATTGGTAGCCTGAGGCTCAGATGGGCAAAGGGATGCCCCAAGCAAAGCCATGTGGAGGTTTTGTGCAAATCCAGCCTCCAAAGTGAGCTCCAGAACAAGTGTCCTCATTCCAGGCACTGCCAGTGGCAGCCAAGATCAATGTCCTGGTGGACATGCATCTAGTCTGGCAACAAATCAACTTGGACATGCCAGAATGCTGGGTCAGTTAAAACGATGCTTTGTCAAAAATTCAGGCCATTGGCTTTCCAGGTGGGTCCTGCTTTCCAGGGGAAGGAAGACTGGGCCCTCTCAGACCCCTGCTCACCCTGCGTGCTGATCCAGCTGCCGCCTGCCTTGGGCGCCAGCAGAGCCAGAGTGTGTAGAAGGGTGCTCTGTCCCTTGAAAGCTAGGTTTTATTGAATCTTCAGGACAGAGGGACACACACTGGGAGGTGACCTGACCTTCCCAAGCTCACATAACGATGAGCAACTGATCTGGAGCTCTGACCCACAACCTCCAAAAGGGTCCAGAACTCACCCCTGCAACAGGCTGCTTCTCGCCCACAAGGCTGGCCTGGTGCTTGAACAGCCTCCCCAGGAACTCTCTTCTGGCTGAATGTTTCGGGTTATCAGTGCTGTTGAAAGGTTGGCCTGCAGTGAAAACAGCCCCATGTTGTAAGTCGGGTCCCTGCCGGTGACAGGGATAGAGCTTGACTGTAGATCAAAGCCTGAGGAACCCCTCAGTAGCTCCATTGGTAGGAATTGGCTCAAGCCCCAATGTGGAGTGGGCCTTCCTTTCACATAAGCAGGCACAGGTCCAGGGAGTAGGTCCTCGCACTGGTCACCTGACCCTCTAAGCAGATTGGCTCTGCCGAGGACACCTCGGCATTCACTGATCTTGCTCTCAGGCCCTACCCTGTGCCCTACCCCACCATACCCAGGCTTACCCCGACGTCTGAGAGTGGCCTTCTGGTCTCAGAGTTGGCTCCTGGATAACATGGCACAGGGATACCTCAGCTCTCACGGCAGTCAGGATAGAACATTCACACCCATGTAAAGTGTCTAGGATGCATTTTGGGGACCATGGGCACCCCAAGTGAAGTGGCTGGTTCAGCCTTATGTCTATGCCCTGGTCACTTGGCACCATGGCTTCTCTGGTCTTAACTCACCATGAAAACCCATGAGCCCAAGTGTAGCTCCTGGGGAGGCCTCAAAGGCCTCGACTGCTGCCCCTGTCTCCTTTGACCTGGGGCACCAAGGACAGAAGCATCTGGAGGTGATAACAGCGATATGCACGGACCTCCATACCCTCAGGAAACACTCTGTGCTCCCCTGCCACCCTGGACCATCTGAGATGTGTGTTCTGGCCCCTCAGTTTCTCCTTCCATTTCAAGAAGAATGACTGACCCTCATCTCCATGTATGACCCACTGTTGGTTTTCACTCCTGCTCCAAGACAGTGTTGACCTTTTCCCATCCAGGTCTCAGTGGCCCCTCTGTCTGGAAACCCTGGAAGGGGAATGACTATAAACTGGGGGAGAGCTGAAGCCTGCTCCTGTAAGGCTGGAAGTCTGAAAGCAGCCCACCATCTGAAGTGGCCAAGGCCAGCCCCACCAACCAAGGGTGCTGGCTGCTGTCCCAAGGTTTGGCAGCCTCACAGACTGACCCCCAGGAAGACTAGATGAAATCTTGCTCCGTGTTGTGACTTTGAACCAGTTGGTTAATTTCCTTAAACATTTTTTCCCCTTATCTGTGTGATGGGGTTGGTGGTAGAATATTAAATGGAGATGATAATAACAGTAGTAAAACCTATTAAAGAGTCTGCAGTGATAAGTCATCACTGAATAGGAGTTATCATCACTGTCAAACAGGTGGTAGATAGCAGGACACCAGCCCTTGGAGGCCCTGAGAGCCATAGAGAAAAGAGAGGGTGGGAAGGAACTGAAGTAGACTGAGAGAGCTATGAGGAAGGGACTCCTTGAGAGCCTGGGCAGAGCAGAGGAGAAGACATATGTGCCCTGGGAGGAGAAAGAGGACATGGTCACTTTAAACCAACACTCTCATGCAGAGGAATTCAGTGTGACAAATTCAAATCAGCGCCTGGGCCACAGCTTCCAAATTCCTTCCTGTGGAGATACCATATCACTAGTTCCCTGGGTGTCTTCTATGCACATGTGAACACAGCAAAACACATCATCACATCCATTTTTGCACTTTAACACAGATGCTAACGTGGTATGCACATTGATCTGTCTGTTCCTGGCTCTTGCATTTATAATTTGGAGATTTTTTTCCTTCTCAGTAAACATAGTTCTCTTTTTAAAAATGTTAATGACTACATAGCATTTCATTGTAAGTCTATAATTTATGTAACCAGTCTCCTCCTTCTACATGGACATTTATTCTTTTCCCAATTTTTGCTATTATAAATTGTGCTGCAATGAATATCACTGATCATATATTATTTACCACAAGTAATCGAGTGCTTGTATAATAAATTCCTAGAATCAGAATTGCTGAGTCAAAGGTTAGAGACCTTAGCAATTTTGAAAGTGTTGCCAAATTGTCATCAAAACCAGTTGTAAAATTTTACACTGTCTGTAATTTATACGAGTGACTATTTACTGATACCCTGCCAATTTAGTGAGGTGCCCACAGTATTTTTTGTTTGTTTCTATGTGTGGGTTTTCCAATAGATTCGTTTAATATGATATGTGAGTGTAGTTTTAATTGTTTGTAGTTCTTAAAGGATTGAGAAATTTTCATTTGATAAGTGGCATTTGCATTTTCTTTTTTGGTGAAATCCTCATTTATATTTCATATTTCTATTGGGTTGTTAATATTTTATAAAGTTTTGATAATTATCTTTAATTTTTAAGAAAATCATTTCTTTATAAGTATTTTACCTGTATCTGGATGTAGATTTCTGTCATATGTACATGTATTTCATACTTTTCTTCAGCTTATTGGCTTTCTTTAGGTTATGTTTATTGCTATTCTGCTTAAAATATTAATAGAATCCATCATATTTTTCCTTTAATTTTTGGTTTTAATGTGGATCTCCCTTGCTCTACAATTATTTCTAGGAATTCTCCTACTTTCTTTTCTTGCTTGCATTAGGCCAAATCACTTAGGAGTGGAGTTTGGTATAGAGTTCGACAGGCAAGGGAGTGCATTGATAGTGTTGTGAATCAGTGACTTGTGCTGGAGCCTGATGGAAGCAGATGGGAACAGGGGAGGAGACAAGTGTGGGCGTGGCTTCTGGAAAGTTAGAGGCTCTACCTGGCCCCACAGGGTGCTCCACTGTGTGATGGCACCATATTCTGTGCAGCATAGTGGCAAGGCGCAGGTACTGTTTAACTACCTCAATAAGTCATTGGCTACAGGCCTTGCCCAGGTACAAGGAACCCTCTGGGAAAAAGTGTGATGTGAGCAGACTGAGAGAGTTATGAGGGATGCTCTGTGCTCCCCTGCCACCCTGGACCATCTGAAATGTGGCTTTTGACCCTCAGTTTCTCCTTCAATTTCAGGATAAACGACTGGCCCTGGCCTCCACAATGTGGCTCTTGTCATTCTCTGAGCTGCTGGTTTTCACTCCTGCTCCAGGAGAGTATTGATCTTTTCCTGGTCAGGTCTCAAAGGCCCCCTGCCTGGAAGCCACAGAAAGAAAATGACTATCAACACATGGGAAGCCTGCTCCTATAAGGCTGGAAGTCTAAAGGCCAGCCCACCAACTTAGGGGTCCAGCTGCTGTCCTGAAGTTTGAAGGACTACCTTAGTAGTCTCCCAGACTGACCCCCAAGCAGCAGCAGGGATAGGAGCACCCCCGCCTGGTTAAGCAGATCAGGCAGGCCACCAAAAGTATATGCTACAGGACTCTTGTGTTTTTCTCTCTTCTTTCTTTCTTTTTTTCAAATCTTTAATCATTCCATTGAGATTTGTGTTGATGAGTAAGTAGTAAGGCAACAATCCAATGTTATTATTGTTATTTTACAAATAGCTACACTGTTGTCTCAACATATTTATTGAATTTTTCATCTCCCCCTACTCAGTTTTGAAATGATGCTTTAATGCACACTAATTTCCTGTATGCACTTGGGTCCATTTCTGTAGTTTGCATTTTATTTGATTGATTGATCTGTTTATATTCCAACACCACACTGTTTTAATTAGTGTAGCTGTATGTTATAATAACTGATAAGTAGTACAAATTCCCACTCCATACTTTTTTTTAATATAACTTCTCTCTCTTGGATATTCTTGTTAGTTTGTATGTAGTTCAACTTGAGAAACACAACACACACACACACACACACACACACACACACACACACACACATACACACATACACATAAACTCTGGAGCTATCTGGAGATATAAATAAAAATGCACACATAATTGGGATAATATACATTATTAAGATCACTTTACACTCATACATCTCTTAGGGAATGCATGTGGGCAGGCTGTCTCTTCAAGATCATTATATAACATTCCATTTGTTCAAAGGACTTGAGAATAATTTCTTAGTACTATTTAATCCTCTTTGTATAGTACTGGACACTTCTATTTTTGGTCTATTCTTACATGCACTATTTATTTATTAATTTATTTATTTAAGACCAAGTCTCACAGTGTTGCCTAGGTTAGTTGCACTATCATAGCTCAATGCAGCCTCAGACTTCTGGCCTTAAGCCATCCTCCCACCTCAACCTTCCAAACTGCTGAGATTACAGGTGTGAACCACCATGCCTGGCATTACAGCCTCTTGTAGCTTTATGTTCCTAATACAAATAAAATATTTTCTTTCATTTCATCTTTATATACAGTTTGCATGTATTTTTTATTCCCCTGGCATGATATACTATAAATGTGTACAATGAAACCAGTACTTGTGTGCTTACCTCCCTTCTTAGGAAACAAAACATGCGAGCTGTCAATACTCCGATGGTTTCTTTCAGATCCTAGCTCCACCCCACTAAGGTACCAGCAATCTGATTGTGCTTTACCATTCTCTTTAATTACTTTATTATTTTACCAAATGTATGTATATCCCAAAGTGATAGATTGTTTTGTTTTCCTTGTTTGTGTACTTTATACAAATGGTACCACTCTTTCTGCTATCCTCTGTGATCTGCTGTTATCACTCAACTGTGAAGGTTAACAATATATCCACAGAGGTGTCTGTGGCTGCTGTTTATTCAATGTCCTTGTTATATCGTGTGGAGTCATAGAGTCTTTTTATAACAATGTACTCGTTCACTCTCCTATTGACATTTGAGTTGGTTCCAAGTCTTACAGTATAACAAATAATGCTACTGTGAAGATTCTGGACATGTTTTCTGCTGTGTACATATAAGTTTTTGGTTTTTGATTATTTCTTTGTTTTAATTGTTCAAAAGTATATAATTAAACATAGTTTTGCTGGGTCATAGGTTATGAATATGTTTAGTTTTTACAATATGAATCCTAATTATTTTTCACTTCCAAAGTGTTTGGAATAAGCAATATTTAAGCAATTCTAATGTGCCCCATATTTGTCAACAAATGCCAAATTTTTAAAACTTTTGTTAATATTTTTAGCATGAAATATATATTTTATTTTTCATTTTTGTTTTTCTGATTATTAATCCACTGCATTATTATGTGTCAGTTTTTCTAGTTTTCACTTCTGTGAAATGCTTCTTCATACATTTTGCATATTGGATATGTTTTAAGCTATTGATTATTGAAAAGTTCTTTTTGTTTCATATTTTGAATTTCAATTTTCTGTCAGTCACATGAATTGCAAATATGTTTTGTTGGTTGAATTTCCCATTTCTATGATGACTTTTCATGAAAAGGAATTAATTTATGGTTTAAATTAAATTAATTCAAAATAAATATGTTTTAAATAAGTGTATTTTTAAAAATCTCCAAAACCTTTCCTAATATTTTCTTCCAAAATGTTTAAAGTTGGACATTTTCATTTCAGTGTTTAAATCACCTGTGTACTTACTAAGGTAGAGATTCGATTACTGTATTTTTTCCTACAATTACCAGTTGACCTAGCACAATTCATTGAACAGTGGATCCTTAACCCACTAATGTGTACATTCTACTCTGTATACATCAAATGACCATCAGTTCTTCATTTTTAAGTGTATGTCTGTTGCTTGTATATTGGTAGAGTTTGGCTGAATATTATATTCTTAGTCTTGCTCTCTTTCTTTTAGAAATTTATTTTTTTATGTTGAATATTGCAGTTGAAAAGTTCTAAGCAAAGGAACTTCTTCACCTCTATAGGTAGCTTAATCTTTTAGTATGCATTTTCAAAATCCTTTTTTTTAAGTCAGTGAACTTTTTCTACTTTCAGATTGCAGGAATAAAAAAATAAAAATAAATTAAAAAAATGAAAAGTCAGTGAACTTTATTATCATATGTTTCAGGGCAAATTGTTTATATCAGTTTTTCAGAACTATAAGATGGCCTTTTAATTTGTAGATAAAATACTGTTTAGTGGCTAGAATAGCATTTTGACTTATTTCTTTAAACATGTTCTCTAAGACTTTTTTGGATTTTTTTTATGTGTGAAGAAACACCACTTATCTATATGTTGGAGTTGTTTCTTTCTGCCTTCCACATGCATGGTTTTCTCTCTGTTTATGAACTCTGTATTTGTTTGTTTGTTTGTTTTGCTTTTTCATTTGATTTTGCCTCCTTCCCATGTCCCTGACTATTTTTGATAGTGCTCATTCCTTTAATTAATGAATGTTTATTTGATTTTTCCCTGTGCCACATCTTATTCTATCACAGGGGGCGAAGTGTGAACCTCTCTGACCCTTGCCACCCCCTACTTTGATGGTGATTAGATTTAATTAAAGGGACAGACAATGATAGAAAATCTCTTTAGAAAGGATGATAAGGTAAGGCTTTTCAGATTATAGCATCTGAAGAACTGAGATTGAGTATCTGCAATAATGGATGCCAGGCATCAAGGAGAGGCTGAGGCGGGAATGAAATGGCATGAGGAGGCCCAGCTGGAAGACCAGCGATGCCAGAATGGGTCAAGGCATGCTGAAGCTACAGCAAAACAATGATGCTGACTTGTGTTTATTTTATGGAAGGCACAAATGTATGTATTCTATTTAAGTGTTAAAAATCCATTAGAAATATCAAAACTGAGTGATACATTTTAAATACCAAAATGGTAGACATGTCTAAAAAAAAATCAGTTGAAATATAAATATTTTTAAATGTAAGAAGTTAAGCACATATTGCTGTTTTATAAATTATCAGCAGAAAAATAATATGATTAAAGTATTTTAAGATAAAGCAAACAGTATATGTAGTAAAAAGATTATTTAAAATGTATATATTTCTTTAAAATACAATCATCAAAAACAAATTTTATCATTGGCTTCATGGTTGACGCTTGAGTATATTTTATTTTTTATTGACATAATTGTACATATTTATTGGGTATTTTTGATATTTGATACATGCATACATTATGTAATGATCAAATAAGTGTAATTAGGATATCCATCATCTTAAACATTTATCATTTTGTTGTGTTAGGAACATTCCATAATTTCTCTTCTAGTTTCTTTGAAATATGTAATGCATTTTTTTTTTGGAGTTGGAGTCTCACTCTGTCGCCCAGACTGGAGTGCAGTGGCCACTCCCGGCCACCGCAGCCTTGACCTGCTGGGCTCCGGTGATCCTTCCGCCTCAGCCTTCCAAGTAGCCGGAATTATAGGCATGCACTACCATGCCCGGCTGATTGTTTGATTTATTGTAGAGATGAGGTCTCGCTGCCCAGGCGGGTCTCGAACCCGCAGGCTCAGACAATCCACTTACCTCAGCCTCCCAAAGGCGCGGGATTACAGGCTGAGCCACCGAGCCCGGCTGCAATACATTTTTATTAACTATAATCACCCTACTGTGCTATCCAACACCAAAACTTACTATTTCCATCCAACTGTATTTTTGTACCCATTAATCAACTTTTCTCTTCATCCTAAGTTCATTTTCTTGTGAAAATCTATCTGTTAAAAACCTATTTCTGACTCAGAAAACATATTATTTAAAGTGCTAAATGTCACTAATTATTAGAGAAAGGCAAATCAAGCCACGATGAGAAACTATCTCACACCAGTCAGAATGGCTTTATTAAAAAAATTTAAAAAACAATAGATACTGGTGCGGGAGAGAAAAGGGAACATTCCTACATTGTTGGTGGGAATGTAAGCTAGTTCAACCACAGTTTGGAGATTTTTCAGAAAACTAAATATGGATTTACCATTCAATTCAGCAACCCCATTACTGGGTATCTATCCAAAGGAACATAAATCGCTATACCAAAAAGATAGCTGCAGTTGTGTGTTTACTGTAGCACCATCCACAATGGCAAAAGGATGGAACTAACCTAGCAACCCATCACTGGTGAACCGGATGAAGAAAATGCAGTACACATATACATGGAATACTGCTCAGCTATAAAAAAGAGCAAAATCACATCATTTGAACTAACATGAATGCAGCCAGAGAACTTCATCTTAAGTGAATTATCACTGAAACAGAAAACTGAATATCACATCTTCTTACTAATAAGTGGGAGATAAACACTGAATATACAGGTGTATAAGGATGAGAACAGTGACACTCAGGCACTCCTAAAGGGTGGAGAGAGGGTGGAAGCCAAGGGTACCATACCCACCCATGTAATGAACCTACACATGTACTCCTTGAATTAAAACAAAAAAACAAAAAAAACAGCTGAGCACACGGTGACTCACACCTATAATCCCTGCAATTTGGGAGGCCGAGGTGAGAGGATTGCCTGAGCCCACAGGATCGAGATCAACCTGGGCAACTTGACAAGACCTCATCTCTACAATAAATCAAAAAATTAGCCGGTGCGGTGGTGCATGTCTGTAGTTCTAGTTACTTAGAAGGCTGGGGTAGAAGGATCACCTGAGCCCAGCAGGTCAAGGTTATGGTGGCCGTGAGTGTGCCACTGCACTCCAGCCTAGGAGTCAGAGTGAAATTTCAACTCAAAAAAAAAGTTTTTTGAAAATTCAAATTTTTTTGTTCTTTTGACTGCTTCATTTTCAAACAATCACATAACTCAGTTTATAATTTTGAGATTATTTTGATGAGCTAGAGCCATTTGATTCAAGGACTGGTATCTTTTTATTAATAGCATGGTGTTTCCAGTTTGTCTTTATCTTCTTTGTTTCTGTCATGTATCGTAGAGATTCTGCACAGTTACCCATATTTATTTCAATTCTGTCATCTTTATATTCTATTTCTTTGGAAAGCCTTTGAACTATGATAAGAACCTTTATTCAAATAAACGCTTTGCATTGCTGCTTGTGATGCGTACAAGTGCACCCTCTTAGACTTGTAGACGTTTGCATTTGTTTGACCTCTTTGCCTACATTGAATAATTAAATCATTGATCTTGATCTCAAGTTATAAATTGTTCAACTTACAGGTTTTGTTGCTGTTGTTAAGACTGAAAAATTGGTATCATAGCTCATCCAAAACAATGACTGTATTTTGATAACTAAAAATAGCAGTCGACTGGAAAATGGGTCTCCAGGGATGAGATCATGCGAGGCCGTGGGCCAGAGCAAAACCAAGTCTTTGTTCTAAATACAAGGAAACCTTGACTAGGTTCCAAGTAGGGGAAAAATCAAATGTATTTACACCATGTAAAGAATAGATTGGGGGTGGGTTACAAAAAGAAACGCAGGCAGCAATTGTAGTAAGAAATGATTACAAGTGTTCAGAGTCTGGGCACATTTTGAGTTAATCTCTGGGTAATAATGGAATATGGATTGGACACAGAGTAAGAGATGGGAATGTTGGCAATGGGTGATTTGAAGGTTTTTGCCTTAGAAATCGGATGAATTTTGGAAGGAGCTTGCAGAGATAAGAAAGGATGAGTAGGAGAGGATTTGAAGTTGAACAGATACAAAGATTTTGGTTCTGAACATGCTAAATTTGAGAAACCCACTGTGCAAGCAAGTGAAGACATACAGTGGGCATTTGTATACAAGGTTTCTGAGCTCAAAGGTAGGGTAGGGACTAGTGATATAAACTCAGGCCTCATCATAGATCTGGGTGAGATCTCCTAGGAAGAGAGTATAAACAGGGAAGATAAGAAACCCAATGATGAAATCCTGGGGGAACTAACATTAGAGGTTATGATTAGGAGGAGGATCTACTGAAGATGGAGAATTGGCCAGTGAAGCAGGAAGGAGTCTAGATGGCTGCCGGTGCCCTGGCAGCCAGAAGTAGGAAGCATTTTGGTCGAGGGGAACCACAACTGATTCAATCAAGTTCTGAGAAACCAAGGAGAATCAGGCTCCAAGTTGACCACTGGATGTGGCAAACACAGATGCTGTTGTTGTTGCCTTTCAAAAATATGGTTCACCTGACACAGGAGTTTATGCCTGTAGCCCAGGACTTTGGGAGGTGGTAGCCATGAGCATGCCACTGCATTCCAGCCTGGATGACAGATAAGACTCCAACTCAAAAAAAAGGGGGGGCTGAATGGAATGAATTCAAAAGAGACTATCAGGAGAGAAAGTAGAGAGACAATCCTTTGAAAGAATTGTGTTGTAATGAGAAGCAGAGAAATGAGTCAGTAACTGGATGAAGGATCTGACATGAAACTTTTTTTTAGATGAATGGTTTTAGAAGATATTTTTATGTCCATGCAAATGAGCTAGAAGATAAAGGAAGACTAGTAACACTGGAGAGAAATGACACCATAGAAACAAAGTCTCTGGACAGTAATTAGGGTCAGAATTTGGTGCACAGTTGGAAGAAGAGGTTGGGCATAAGTATGGGGTGAGGACAGACACATCAACTAACTAACATGCCCACAGAGGGAAGTGGGTATATAACCTCCTGGTTGTGGGGCGATAACCTCTTAGCATTGGTTCTGGTTTTTTTGTGTGTGAAATAAGATATGAGACGTTAAGACGGGGTGGAGTGTTTGTATACCACTGGGCATTTAAAGAAAACAGTTATGGAAGAGCTGGCTGAGACTGGGAGAGTGACTTGACTGGGCCTGGATGGCCTGTAACACAAAACTGAGCATCTAGTTGCAGGGATTTTCTAGGATGAGGAAGGCCAGGGAGTGGCGTAGGTCAACAATCCAAAGTCATCAACCCGAAGTGAAGGCATTCAACACAGCCATCCATTTCTCTTCAGCAGGTCCAGTTACCCAATACTTGTCTGAGAATAGTGGGGAGTTTGATTTAGCAGTGATGGTTTTGCTTCCTCATTACAGGGATGAAGGCGAGAGAAGAGCGAAGATTGGAGGTTTTGCTGCTTGTGATGTGTACAGGTCTATCCCCTTAGACTTGTAGACTTTGCATTTGTTTGACCTTATTCACTTGAATAATTGACCTTTTTCGAGGGAGTGATTCTAGTGTCAAAGCACAAATTTCAAGCCAGAAAGTAAAGGAAGAAGATACAGAGTAAGAAATGGAGGAAATGTAGGACCCCCTGCTTTCCTTGATGTGACACTAATGTGCTTTTCATTTCTGACATGTTTCTATTTTTTCCTTCAGCTTCTGTTCTGACCTCTGCCAGCCCATACTTCTTCTTTATTCCTGTTAGAGCATTTCTGGGTATAATAGCTTTTGTTTCGTTTTGTTTTGCTTGCTGGTTTTGCTAGTTTTTCAGAAGAATCATTTTGTTTATCCTTGTTTTTCTTTCTTCTGTTCGTGGGAATGTGGTTGCTTAACATTTTAGTCTTTGTGCACATATTTTTTTGATAAATATTTGTAGTTTGCCACTTCTTTTCCCCAGTCTTTGCTCCTTTGATTTTTCTATCTTTCATAGATCTGATGCTGATTCCATTTCTGCTATTTCTCATTTTGAAGGAGTGAGTTTTGTTGAAAGGCCAATGGAGGGTCAGAGCCATGTTTCAAGTTAGCAGGAAATCTCCCTGGCTTGTGGTGGCTTCCCTGGTGAGACAGGTTGTGTGCACAAGCAATTATTTTGTTGCCTTTTTTCCTTTCTATTTTTCTAGAAATGTCTCATTTCTCTAGAAATTTTACTTCTTTCTTTCCCTCCTTTCATTTTACATGACTACCTGAAAACGTGCAGTGTCAGAGTGACTCCTTGTCAGTATTGCTTTCCTCCTGAGTCCTTTTTAAAATGAGACCAAAAAGGCTAATGCCATAAGTCCAAAAGCTTTCCTGGGAATTCTTGATTTGTCATTCAAGTTTTGTGTCCAATTAAAAAAAAAAAAAGCTTTTAAAATTTTAGGATAGTTTTATATTTATAGAAAAATCATATTATTTTGTTTTGAAAAGTCCCAATTGAAGAAAATAATAACATATGATCAGTTATCATTGTTTTTAACTTCATTTAAAAGGGTAACATGCTGATATAATCATCATGGTCTAAATGTTTTACTTATTAAATTCCAATATTCATTAGTATGTGACTGTGATTCATCCATTTTGATGACTGCAATAGATTTTATTTTGGTACTATATAAAGTTTATTTACCTATTGTCCTAGTATTGGTAATTAAACTGCATCCAGGCTTTTTCTGTCATGAATAATATTTGTCTGACTACTCTCTATATATCTCCTATGGTAGATATGCAAGATTTTCACTTGAGTATAATTGTAAAAATTATAAAAGTATAATTGGAGAGTCAGAAAGTACTTTAATGTTTGCCTTCAAAAGATAATACCAAATGTTTTCATAAATATTTGTAGTAATTTACTCTCACACTGGCAATACATTAAAAAATTCTGTGTATCTATATCTTCTAATTAGATTTTATTTGTTTTTTTAAAATGCTGATCAAATGTGTGTAGAATGGTACTTCACTGTAATCTTCAATTGTACTTTCCTATTTACTGATATTGAAAATGTCTTTATATATCATTAGGATCTACATGTTTTCTTTTGTGTATAATGTCTATTCAACCATTTGAGTCACTTTTACATTGGACTGTTCTGCTTTTATTTTTGAGACAGAGGATTTCTATATACATTCTTTATATGAATTGGTTTTTGATTTTTAAATTTCTTTTCCGAATTTATAACTTATTTTCTTGTTTTCCTTAAGGCTTATTTTGACTAACAAAATGTTTAAAATTTAAATGTACTCAAATCTATGTATGTTTAATTTTGAGGTAATACAATGTGAATTTCATAAATAATTCCCTAACCTAAGGTCTAGAAGAAATTCACTCATAATTTTATGAGAAGTTTTAAGATATTATATTGTTTTTTGATATTATTAATAATGTCTTCACAGTTGACATTTGTTTATGATGTGAGGTAAGAGTTTATCTTTTTCCCACTCCACTTATCAAACAATCTATCTTCTTTCTCAGATCTGAAATGCCTTTCCTACCCCTACATCAATGTTTCATTCATGCCATGGATTTTATTGTGGCCTCTCTATTTTATTTCATTGGTCAAATTTCCTTTCCTCCTCCCATTTACCACTGTATCAGTACTCCCTGTAAAACTATGGTAAAAGGGAAGTAAACAGGTCTCTGTTTTTCTTCCTGGCTCATCTTCTTCAGAATTATTCTGAATTCCTTGGACTTTTACTTTTCCGGATAAATTTACTTTTCCATATAAATTTTAGATTCATCTTATGATGTTTCAGGAATTTTTTTTCCAGAAATTTTGGGAGTGATTTGAACTTATACCCCACAGCATGCTGGAAATGAGTGTCATCTTTGCGCTGCCAAATTTTCCTATCCATAGGTGTGGTTTATCTTTTTAAAAAACAAACTCTATATACGAGAGCAGTTTTAGGTTTAGTGTTACCATATGTCCACACTCAATTTTCCTTATTGTTAACAACTTACATTAATATAATACATTTGTTACAAATAATAAACAAATATTGTTATATTATTATTAACAAAATATATCTTGGTTCATAGATTCAAATTTCTTCAGTTTTTATCTACTGTACCTTACTAAACTCTCATTATTTCTAATAATTCTTCCATAGACTAAATCAAATCCTATATGAGCAATGATATATTCTGAAAATAATAATTTTGGTATCTCCTTTCCAATCCTATGTTTCTATTTTTATGCTAATTATAACATTTAATATAATGCTGAGTAGAAGTGGTGAGAACTAGTTTCATTCTTGATTTTAAAGGTACAATTTCTCAGGCGTCCCTTTTTAGAATAATTATTTGTTCTAGGTTTTTCTGGGATATTTATTTGTTTCTTTTAATAAATATTATTTTTCAGATAAGAATATCTAGTTATTTTCTTACTTTAGAAAAAAATTTTATCATAGATGAGGGTTAATGTATTTAGGAAAACTTCTTATCAAAGTTTAACATACTTGCAGAAAGAGTCGCATAATATGAATGTACTATGCATGAATTTTCACAAGATGAGCCCACTTGTGTGACCAGAACCAAGATCAAGAAACAGAATGTTATATCCTACAAATGGCCTTATTCTTCTACTAGTTAAAACCTCATCCTCAAGGGAAGCCACTATCCCAAATTCCCATCACATAGTTTAATTTTGTGTTTTTGTCCTTTATATAAATGGAGTCATGGTGTACATATTCATTTGTGTCTATTTTCACTCAATATGGGTATCCACACTTTCAGTTATTGAGTTTTCTGCTGTATTTCGTTGTATGAAGATACTAAGGTTGATGCATCTCTTTCATTATTGATGGACATTTGGGAAATTTCTACTTAGACCATGACGAATAGTGCTTTCATAAACTTTTTATATATCTTTTGAAGACCTTATGTATGCATTTATGTGAGAGATGAATATAATAAAATTGTTGTGCATAAGATATGACTTTGTTGAGTTGTAGAGAATTCTTCCAAATAGTATCCCAAAGTGATTGTACCAATTATAGTCCCACCAATAGTGTATGAGTTGCATTTACTCCACATCTTTGTGAAGATTTGCTTTTACATATCTTTTGTATTTTGGACATTTAGGTGGATTCATACTGATATTAAATTATGGCTTTAATTTGTATTCTCCTGGTGGCTAATGGAGTGTAGCAGATTTCCATATGTTTTATTGAACATTTGAATGTTTATGAAGTGTCTCCTTAAGTCTTTAGGTAAATAGGTTCCGAAGTGCCTGCCTTTATATTATAATTTATATGTATTTTAAATGTGTTTTAGATGCAAACCCATTTGTTACATGTATTATATGTTAATGATTTTTTTCCACTCTATTTCTTGACCTTTACCTGTATTAATGTGTCTTCTGATGAACCTGGTCACACATATTCTTTTCTTTTTCTTTTTTCTTTTTTTGCTTAGCAGTTTTAATATCATGTTTAAGATTTTACCTACCATATGGACCATATGAGCATATGGATGTCCTCTTATGTTTTTCCGTGAAACTTTATTGTTTATATTTTGTATTTAATGTTAAAATTAATCTTTGATGTTTGCATATGGTGTGATATAACACTATTATTCTCACTTCCTTATGGATATCCAATTGACCAGGCACCATTTATTAAAAAGATCATCCTTTTCCTACTACATTTTAGTATCATTTTTGTTATAAGTCAGATAACTTTAAAAGTGTGGGTTTGTTTATTTGTGTGTGTGTGTATGAGAAAGCAGGATTTACTGAGATGACAGAAAAAGCTCCCACAATGGGAGGGAACCCAAGGGGTTTGCCCGGGTTTGTTTATCGCCTTTCAGTTTAGTTCCATTGATCTATTTGCCTATGCTTACATTGACACTACACCGATGTCTCAACTACTAGAGCTCTACAATGGAACACCATATGTTGTGTTGCAAATGATACAGTTTTGGCCTTTTTCCTCAAATTGCTATGGCTATTTTTAGCATTTTACATTTTCATATCAACTTCAGGCTTAACTTATCAATTTCTATACACACTCAAATTTCCTTTGGAATTTGGGATGACATTAAATCCATTGCTTGATTTAGGTAAAACTGTCATATAACATTATTGAGTTCCAATCAACAAACATGTGGTGTCTCTCTTATTTATATAAACTTTTAATTTTTTAAAAAGAAATTCCAGGTTTTTTCCTAAAAACAAAATATAAAGCAGTTCTTAAGCTGTCTGGTGAAGGAATGGTTTTTGTTTTGTTTTAATTTCTATCAGTATGTATTTAAAATAAAATGAAAATATTATGGTAATGTCAAAATTGCCATAAAAGTTTCCATGAGACTATACTAACCTTTTTATTTTTTCATACACTGGTAACAAATGTTTTATCACCTGTGTTTTGCTATCACAGATGACAAGATATTTAATATCTTTGGTTAGATTAATTTCTAGTTATTTGATTTTGTTTTATATTATTTTAAGATATCATATTAAACATTTTGTTTTATATTTCTTTGTTTCTGATATGCAAAATGTATTGAATTGTATTATTTACTATTATTTACTATATAAGTTAAGTATTCTTGAAATATGTACTCATTAATTCTAATAATTTGAAATCTTTTAAATTTCCAAATTCACAATTATGATACCTGAAATAATAGTTTTACTTCTTCTTTTTCAATTCCTATGACTTCAATATTTTTTTCTTGCCGTATTACAAGAATAGTGGCTATGGTCACTATTATGATGCTAAATTGATGTTGTGATAGTGTAATCTTTATCTTATTCCGAATTTCAATTTCAATGAGAAAGCTGGCTATACTGTTTTCTCTGTTATTTTTGCTTGCACTCTTCATTTGATCAGAGAAGCTCCTTTCTTGCTCTAGTTTCACTATGAATTTTTGTTATATTTTCCTTTTTTCCCCTTTCTTTAACATGAATGGATGTTGAATCTTTTTCTGTATCTATTAAGTTAATCATATGCATTTGCTGGATGAAATATACCTTTCCAAAATTATATAGTAAATGCATTCTTAATAATACATCTTTATTACAGTATATTTTATTATATATTCATGTTGTCACACCAAATTTATCTGCCTAATATTTGCCAGCAAAGTTTTCTTCTTTTTATTTTCAGCTCTTACAATTACTCATATTTTAGATCTGTTAATATAAATAGCACATACATGGATTTTTTCTCTTTTGCCAATTTATAATTTTTGTGATTTAAGTAGTTAATATTAAGTGATTTACTTACATTTGTTATATTGTTGATAGACTTGATCATTTCCAGTGATCATAATTGTTTAAATTTATTAACTGTTTACATTTTTCTTTTTATTTTCTCTTTTAAACATTAATATATTTATAGTTTCTCAATACAACAAAAACTTCAGCAAGTTCTCAAAATATTGAGACTGGGACAAACTCCTGTCATGTTAATTGCATCTACACCTTTAATTTTGAGTTTCTGTAGATATATTTTCTCTTTTTACTTCATCTCATCTCTCTCCTATTTTTTCAAGAACAACAAAATTTTCCCAGATGCATGATTATCTTTTTTTGTTGCCTCTTTCAACATCTTCGGTTGTTTAAACATTTTGACCAAAACTATTTTCATTGTGATTCTTTGTTTGTCAAAGCTTCTGAAACCTTGGATTCCTGAGAATACTTTATCAAAAATTTTATCAGCCCTTTTATGCGAATGACTATCTGTTTACATAAAAATTATATTGTCTAAATTTGAAGTTCTTTCTTTTAATGCTTTGAAAACACTACCTCATCATCCTTTTATATACAGAGGGTACCAAAACATGTATACACATTTTAAAAAAGAAAAAAACTGTATTAAAATTGTAATACTCAATAAGATGAATACAAGTCACATTTGACTTCTGCAATTATAAGAGGTGCTCAAGTTGGTGACTATCAGCGTCCAGACACTTCTGATTACAATGAACATCTCTTAACTTCTCTTAAAAGCTGTATTCTTTTTTTTGACACTCTCATTATTTACATATTATAGTAAAATGAAAGTATAAAAGTGACAAAGGGAATTTGAAAAGTTTACAAAGATAAAGAATATATCATCTACAAAGAAACAAGTATAAGATTGACAGATTTTCAACAATAACTATATACAAAAGTATATTAATTAGGTGAATTTTAATTTCGTTATTAGTTTTCATATTTTTATTTTCGATGTCTTAAGCATTATATAATTGCCACCTATTGCCTTAAATCATTAGGTAACTTTGGCTGTTGGGTTTTATATCTCTTTGGGGGGTGGTTAGGAAAACATGTCACTTCACAACTATAAAATTTTACAATCTATCAACTGTACAAATATTGATTTGATAAAGGGCCAGGCCTTCCCAAGTGGTATGTAAAACTGAGGAGTCAGTCAGTCTCCCTCCAAGTCCACCTGTTGGACCCCTCATGGGTGCTGTGTGTCTTCCCAGAGGAGTTGTTCTTAGTCAAAAACAGATAAACAATTCCCTGAGGGTCTACCATAGTGAAAGAGTCATGCCAGCAAGTTTGGTAAACTGTAGCACAACCAGATAAGCTTACTAAGGCCAACATATTTGGAACCTAGAAGTGTCCAGAAATATCTTGAATTCATGACAGTTGAAAAATAAATAGAGGAGTGATAAAATTCATTCATTCATTCATTCATCCAACAAAATCAAGTGTCTTCTGTTTGCCAAACTCTGTTCTAGACCTGGGATAAAGCAGTGGCAATGCAGATGTAGTTTAGATGTAGCCATTGTTTCACGGAGCTGAATATATATTCATGAATTCATGTATATATTCATGAATTTTGTTTATTTATGACTTTTATTCCCATATGTTCATTCTCTTTTTTATTTTATTTTGTAATTTTTTATTTTAAATATGTAGGATACAATTCATGGTTAGGTACACATATATTATGCAGGTACCATTGTTGATGACCTGTGCCCTCCCCCCAGCAGATTCCCACTACTGCAAATCCCGCCCACCCTCTCCCCATTGGCAGTTTCCCACTACTGCCAAACCTTTTTTTAATAGTATTACAATAATTGATCAAGGTCCACTTATGAGAGAGAACATGTGATACTCAGTTCTTTGTTTCACTCAGCATATGTTCAATTTATAAATGTCTATTGAGTTCGTACTATGTTTCAGGTAGTGCTAGGCACAGTAGTGAATACAACCAATCTCAGTTACCATAGAATTTACATTTTATTTATGAGTTATAATACACAACAATAAAATAAAGGAATGCATAATCTGACAGAGAGTGACTGGTACTATGAAAAACAAATACAGAAAAAGTGTGGCGATGCCTCCAGGGCCATGTATTATGTTACTGTGTATTCAGCCTTACTGAGAGGGTGATCTTTGTGTAGAGATTGGAAAGAAATAAGGGAATAAGTCTGACTGATGTCTGAGAAAAGATGTTCGAGGAACAGAGAATAGCAAGTGCCAAGCTCCTGAGGTAGAAATGTGCGAGGACTACTTGGGGAACAGCGTGAGGGTTGTCACAACTGGAGTGAGAAAGAGATTGTGAGAGATTCCATGAGACTAGGTCAACAAACTTTCACCGAGCATCTATGTACTAGGGCCTTTGCTGATCCCTTCAGGGGCTCAGGGTCTGCTGTGTAGAAAGGCAAGTTAAAGCATAACTTGATGTCATGTGCTGCTCCTACACTTTGCCTCTGATATTATCTGATTCTGTGTGCTAGGCACTTGGATATGTCTCAGATGCATTATTTCAATCCGTTTTCCCCAAAACCTTAGGAAATTATTATTAAAACCCAGGTCCACCTTTTAGATGAAGATACTGAGATTCAGAGAGGGTGAGAAGCCCAAGATGGAACTGGAATTCAGAAACATGATAAAAAACACACTCAGAGAAGACAGACACATCTCATTCTGAGAATCCCTCCAACAATCTCTGGCTGGGTTAGTCTGAGAGGATACTTACCCCAGGACCTCAGTATCTGGATTTGCAAAGTGAGGACCATGGTGATGTGATGAACAGGAAGTGTGTACTGAGTACTTAAGACTGTTTCTTCTACAGTAAAAGGCAGCTCTTGCTCTTGACTCTTAGGGCACCACAAACCAGCCTCCCCCAAAGCATGATGTGAGCACTACAGTTACTCAGGTCAGGTGTAGTAAAAATGGATTGTCACATGGTTTTAATTTATTTTCGTGAATATCAGGCAAAAAGTAACCTCATAAATCTGTGTTTATTTCTTGAACAAGGTTAAATTATAAAATGAGTAGATTTAAAGATGAATTAAATAAAACTATTAGGTAAACAATAGATACAAATGTGGTAGAAGTTTTTCCAAGAATGATTGGAAACAGAAGCTGGTTGTGTAGACAGAAAGCCGCTGAAAAGTTTTAGGAATAGGAAAAACGGATCCAAAATGTATGTAGGGTGTTTAAGGTAAAATTAAAGAGGGTTACCAGGGCTACAGCTTGGAGTAACAGGGCTGTTGCTTTCCTGGGACTTCCTCTCCAGGATAGTGGGTAACTGTGAGGAAAAGGGTATGAGGTCACCTTGGGACTTACAGAGTTCTAAGTTCCTGTGCTCCCCCAAGCGGCAACACCCAGAAGGGGTTATATATGGCCCTCAAGTGCAGGTAGGAGGGGGCTACACATGGCAATCGGGATCATCAGACACTGGTGGGAACTGAAGCCAGGGGAAGGGGTTCTCCAAATAGAAAGGAGAGGGTTAAGGATAACTTTTAAACAACATTGACATTTAAAAGGCAGTTGAAGGAAGCAGCCACAGAGGAGCCAAGAAGACCTAGCACCATGCGTGGACACCCAGGGAAAAAGGAAGAGGAAACACTCTGCCTCACAAGAGTCATGTAAATAGTGAGGACAGGTGCTAGACTAGGGTGGAGGAGTGAGTGGGATAGAAAGGGAGGAGTAGCATATTCAGCTGAGACCATGCTTTCTAGAAGCTTCATTGTGAACAGAAGCAGTGAGATTGGGCCATATTCGGGCAAGGGCACAGGAATGAGTTTTGGATTGTTTCCTTTTGTTTTGTTTCTTTGTCTTCAAATGATATTTCATACATGTTGACAGTGGCAGAAGGAGATATTAGAGAAAGAAATCTTGAAGCTAACCTTGGATTGAAGTGAGATTGGATCCGATGAGTTCTGAAGCCTGGAAGAAGGTTGGGATCCTTCAAGAAGAGGCCACACTGTTTTCCAAGGAAGGTATGGCCAGGAGAAGGACGATTCTTGGTTCATCCTGTTGCTGCATGATCTTTTTATGCATCCAGCTAGGTGTCCAAAAACTTTCGAGTAGATCAAGGTGGTTTTTTTCCTGTGTTTTCCTCATGCTGCAGTTAGTATAAAAATGGTCCCCAACTTCAGAGCCTCAAACTCTAAGCAGGTTCCAGGACTGTCACTCTCATTAAACCCAATGACAAATGAGGTGCCAATAAGAAGCTCAAAGCAGAGAGGAAACTTCTCACCTGGGCCTGCCACCAGGAGCCATATCTCTTTCTTGGGTTTCCAGTTGGGCCCACCATACTTCCTCCCTGCCAGCAGCAGAGCATTGAGGAGATTTCATTCTGCGGAAGTGGAAAGATAACAAATAATTATTTCCAGGGACTCACAGTATTCTAGCATGTCCCCATCTTTTGTCCACCGCCAGGAGGACTCCTGTTTGAGGACAGACACTTGTTGTCTGTTGTTAGTTAACTGTGGTTGGTTTTGTGTTGCTTTGTTAAGTTGTATTACTTCCAACGCTGCATCATCAATATCTGTGAGAGTACTAGATCCTACTCAGTAGAATCTGATTGAGTAAATGAAAACATAAGCTGACAAATAGAAGAATCTTCTCACATCTGTCGGTTTACCATTGGGACATGTAGCAACTGGAAGGTCGGCTATAGGAACTTGCTGAACATCTTCAATCCAGGATGATGAAGCTGTGAGTGGTAGCAGGGGTCTCTGCACATCTCATTTGCTGAAGACTGAGCAGGCCCTTGAGTTGGGAGCAGAGATGTGAAGAACTCACATCCAGATCAACAAAAAATGTATATTTCTTGAATTCAGTAGTATAGTTTGAGGATAGAACAACATATATGTGAGAAAAAGGTGGACTCTCTGCTTCAATTACCTTTGGAGTCAAGAGTGACCCCCTAAAACTGAACAACAAAAGACAGTGCACATTTACACTGATCCAAACACTAATTGCACCATGTTATAATCTCCCAGTCATTGTGTAGCCACTGGATTATGAGCACAGCTCTTCAGACATGGCCCTGTATTCCCAGGGTGGCTCAGAGGGTCCTGTAGTAAATATTTGTGGAGTTAACTTGAGGAATGAGGCCAAAAACCAGAACTTCCTGAACTGTTCAAAAATTCAGGTTGCAGTAAAATTCACCAAAATGTGCTTTGAGGGTTGAGGGGAGGAACCCTCCTTTGTTCTCTCTCTCCCTTCCTCCCTCCCTCCCTCCCTCTATCTTCCTTTTCTTCCTTCCTTCCTTCTTTCCTTCCTTCCTTCCTCTCTTCCTTCCTCTTTCTCTCCTTCCTTCCTTCTTTCCTTTCTTCCTTCCTCCTGCCTTTCTTCTTTCTCCTTTTCCTTCCTCTCTGTTTCTTCCTTCCATAAGCAACCTTTGCTAAGTGATAGACCATGCCTATCACTGTGCAAAGTACTGGGGATGCTGAAATGGATCCCAGAGATCTTGCTCTGTAGATATTACCAGTCAACTGGGAGACAGTGATCAGTTCTCAGTACATTACTGTTTATTCATGAGTTCACAAATAATATTGGCAACAAACATATCGTCACTAATTGTCACAAACAATGATCCTAGAGTATGTGGGGAGTGAGACAGGAGTATTGGAATCTGAGCAATGTGGAAGCTTTAATATGCACAGCAAGTGGGAGGCTGTCCCCAGGAAGGTAACTGGAGCAGATGCTTGGTGCAACAGTTTTATGTATGTGAATGAGAAAGACATAGTCATTATGGGTGGGAGGGAAGAAATATGGCTAACCTATATTTCCACCAATTCCTTCATCATATGTTTAGGCACAGACCTGAATCACACTTGACCCTCCCTTGAGAAGTTTCCAAACAACATGCAATGGGTGAAATGTGTACTTAGCAATAATGCAAGAAAATGACTCCAGCCTTGGGAAACTCGTCGAAAGGGTCCTAGGTGCCACCGTTGGGAATGGAGGTCTGAATTCTCCATTGATGGAGAGAAAAGCCCACATTCAAATATTGAAACTGAACTTCTTTGAAAAGGAAAGACGCAGTCAGAACATATGAATGTAGGAACACCCGAGAAAAACAGAAAGAAAGAGACATAAATATCAAAGGATTCATGGACTCCATTTCCTACTTTCTCAGTGCTTCTTGGTAGATAAAAGAGCCTGATAGAAATGCATTTCTAATCTATATAATCAGCCTTCCCTGGCTGCCAATTGAAGTTTCATGGTTCACCACCACCTAGCTAAATAGGCCAACCTTTGATTTTATGTTCCCCTTGTTGAGAATCAGGTCAAGAGAGAAACTTCAAGATGAACTCAGAGCTATTTGCGTTATTAGTGTGTAATTCTCATTGGCAATTATTCTCTATCTTTGGTCATAAATTATCTAATCCTTTTTATCCAATAGCATTTACTAAGCACCTATGCAGTTCCCAGAAGTGTGCTGGGAGCTAGAGGATGAGGAAGAAGTAGGGCTGGACTCTCTGACGAAGTTACAGATCCGAACCCACTGAAGTGGAGGGATAGCACTAAGGGATTCAGAGTGAGGCCTCAACTAGGGGCCTTAGAAAGCTTAGTGAAAGTGTGAGCTGCCTGCTGGCATTTAGGAATTTGTAGTGCTTAGTTTTTCTCTTCAATACAAAGATAGGAGGAAGTGTGTGCAGGACAGCTCAGCCGGTATGTCTGTGAACCTATCCCATGGGCAACCTTTGGCCACCCTTCCCTGAGCCACCTGCATTGCTATTTGCCAGGCTCTGGATCAGAAGTAGTGAGGAGCATATAAGAGACTGTGCTCTCAGGGCACCCCATACACAGGACCAGAAACTCAGGGCCAAGGAAAGTATTAATACACCCAACATAAATTATAGAGTGCAAATGGATTAATTCTGGCTTGGAGTACTGGAAGATATTCGTGGAAGGCTTGATATTTCAGCTTGGTCTTAAAAATGGTTAATGTTTTGGGAGGTGGGAGATTATGGGAGGAGCATTCCAGGCAGAGCAATCCTGCAACTGCAAGGTCTTCAGGGCATGAGAGTGTACCATGATTTGGATGGATATTCGTGGCTTTGGGCCCAACGATCCAGTAGAGATGAAGCAGGACAGAGAGTGTGACCAAATCCACAGGACTTGGGGCTGCATGGGGCTAGAGGATTTATCTCATGGAAGAAGGGATCAATCGAGGTTTTTAGAGAAGACAGGTCTTGGCAGAAATGTGCAGGGGAGATGGAGGTGAGGAGAGATCAAAGCAGGGACACTCCCGTCTAAGAGGTATCATCTAGAACCTGTGGTGACAGAGAGGACTTTGAATTTCGTGATTAGTTTGAGGTGTGTGGAGCTCTGGAGGGAAGATCAGAGGACACTGCAAGAGTTGGAACTGGGCTGGCTGTGAAAGTGCTTGCTCCATAAAGGAGCCAGGCATCAAGTGGGAGATGCCCGGTGGGAGGAGAACGAAGAACATCAGCTCGGCAGCATGAGTGCTGTCAGGGCCAAGGCCACAGACTGGGGAGCCAGCTGCCTTTTTCGAATTTATTTTCTACAATGTCTTACGTAGCACAGAGGCTTTATTGAATTTTTTAAATAGTGCTTACCATTTTGTAAATAAGCATGTTTCTTAAGTAAATGTCTATTATGAGTAAACAGGGACAGAGACACCGCAAAAGTGTGATAGGAACAAATATTCATAACCCTGTGTCTCCTACAGAAACGAATCCTGTCAAACAAAGGAATCTTTCTCTGCCAAAACCTTGCTATGTTGGATTGTGCAAGGGTGGGAATAGTAGTTGGAAGTGTGTTGTTCTGGGTAGCAGAAGGAGAATTTGAATGCTCACACAAGAATGAGTAGGAAAGGAAGTGGACAGGAAGGAAAGAAGAGAATGCACCAGCAGAGGGGTTAAACCAAGAGCCTGTAGTGTGCTGCCCTCTGTGGCTGTCCTCCAGCAGTTGAGAAGTTCTGACGTGCCGAGTGAGAGTGGGTTTATGGAATTGATTGGGGAGAATGTCATAACAGATAACACTCTTGGATTCTGGAACCAAGAAGCGAGTGAACCAGGTGACAACAAGCCCTGGAGAGGACAGACATCATGGAGAGGACTTGGGTTCCCTGGAGCTTTTGGAACTTTTGAGCAAACATTAGCTTGCTCCCTGGAGCATAGGTGACAGCAAGAAGGGCACGGATAGTACACAGATTACAGGAGAAATTGCAACAGAAATAAAAATAAATCACAATTGAGTTATTCTAGTTATAGATAACTCATCCATATATAATTTGGTTTATGTATTTACTCAAAAATTACTAAGCACCAACTAATATCATGCATTACCTCAGGCAGAGGAAATTAATCGTGGTGGGTAGGGAAAGGATGACAACCTGCCTCCACATAACTTAAGTGCTAGAAGGAAAGAGATAAAACAAATATGCAAGTAAATATGTAAAACTTCGTAATAGCAAATCCAATAATAGCACAAGACAAAAGGGATTGGAAATTGACTGCCATCTCCCACCTAGATTCCATTCTCCAAAGGAAGTGGGTTTTTTAGGTTCTGTAAAAATGGAGAAATGAACAAGGCGGTTGGGAAAATGATTGGCAAACCATCCAGGAGAGGGGAACAGAAGCTGGAGTTGCACATCTCCAGGATTCTTTGAGTCTTCTCTCCCTGGACTGAGTAAATAAAAAACATGCCAACTAAACAGGATATTCCCAGGAATGCTTTCAATGCACTGGAAGTGCTAGCTGGGTAACCACACGTGGTTAATTTTGTATCTCAACTTGACTGAGCCATAGGGTGTCCAGTTATGTGGTCAAATATTATTCTAAGTGTTTCTGTGAAGGTGTTTTGGGATGACATTAACATTTTAATCAGGAGACTGAGTGATGCAAACTGTCCTCCCTAATGTGGGTAGGCTCCATCCAACCCACTGAGGGCCTACATAGAACAAGAGACTCACCCTCCTGAATAAGAGAAAACTCCTCCTGCCTGCCTGCCTTAAAATTGGGGCATGGTCTTTTTTCTGCCTTCAGACTAACATTTAAAAAAAATTGGCTCTTCCTGGGTCTTGAGCCTGCCAGCCTTTAGACTGAAACTACAATACGATCTCTCCTGAGTTGCTTCCTGAATCACTCTGCAGATCTTAAGGCTTTCCTGCCATCATAATTGTGTGAGTCAATTTCTTATAATAAATATTATTATAATAGATTGCACAGACCCACACTATTGCTTCTGTTTCTCTGGAGAACCCTGATTAATAAACCACAGGCTTCAAAATCATTGCACTGAAATTTAAAATATTGAAGCCACAATAGACAGGCACCACCAGGTGGCGCCAAACTTTAGTGGGGTCTGGGAGGGATGGGAATTGCGCAGTAGGATTCCCAGACATCAAGATGGTTACCTGTCCCGGCTCCCCAATTATCCCATACACTTCACAGTGCTGTGACTCTGCAATTCACACAACTGAGGTTATTGGATCTCATTCAATGTGGTTGGACATATACATGTATATATCTATCCAATACACACACACACACACACACACACACAGAGGTTGCCAAAAAATGTATATACATTTTAAGAAAGGAAAAGACTGTATTAAAATTGTGATACTCAATAAATACCAATAACATAAGATGAATAATACAAGTCATGTTTGACTTCTGCAATTACAAGAGGTGCTCAAAGTGGTTACCATCAGCCTCCAGGCTCTTCTAATTATGGTGAACTAAAAGTAATACATTGATTATATCCCTGAAAACATGTATACATTTTTTGACACCCCCGGTAAATATATGTCAGACAGTGATAGGTACTATGGAGAAAAACAAAGTAGATGATCTTGGACAGTCTCATTGATGAAATAACATTTTCTTTCAAGTTTCCCCATTCAAGTGTGTAACACTTTATTTACATAATTTATATCATGGTTAAGATCTAATTTCACTTTTAAATTGCAATTTATAACATAATTCAGTTATCATTCACACACCATAAAAATCACTCATTTGAAGTGTTTAATTCAGTGGGTTTGAGTATATTCATAGAGTTTTGCACCATGACCACTATATAATTTCATTACCCTGAAAAGAAATCGCATACCCATTGGCAGCTATTGCCCTTCCTCTCAACTCCTGGAAAGCACTAATTTACTTTCTGTCTTTATGAATTTGCCCATTATAGATATTTTATGTAAGAATTATACAACTTGTGATCTTTCATAACAGACTTACCTCAATTAGCATAATGGATTTGAGGTTCATCTATGTTCTTGTATGTGTCAGTTCTTTATTCCTTTCTTATGGCTGACAAATATGGCATTATATGAATATAGCACATTTACTTATTGATTTATTTATCCAGTTGATGGGCATTTAGTTTCCCCATTTTAGCTATTACAAATAATGGTGCTTTGAGTGTTCATACACATGTTTTTGTGTGGACATATGTTTTTAATTCTCTGGGGTATTTACCCAGGAGTGGAATTGCTAAGTCATATGGTAAATTTATGTTTAACATTTTGAAAAATAAACAAAGTGGTTTCACCATCTTAAAATTCTAAAACCAGTGTTCAAGAAATCTGATTTCTTCACATCCTTGCAAACAGTTACTTTTGTCATTCTAAAAAAAGTGTTTTAGCAAACCCAGCCAACCTAGTGTGTGTGAAGTGGTATCTCATTATGGCTTGGATTTGCATTTTGCTAATAAAATGATTAATGATGTTGAACATCTTTTCATATGCTTATTGACCATTTATTTGCAAATCTGTGGAGAAATGTCTATTCATATTTTTTGCTCATTTTTAAAAGAATTTGTATTTTTATTGTTCAGTTGCAGGAGTTGTTTATATATTCTGGAAACAAATACTTTATCAGATAAATGATTTGCAAATGTTTTCTTCCATTCTGTAGGTTGTCTTTTCACTTACTTGTGGTGCTTACTGAACCACAAAAGTTTTTAACTGTAATGAAGTCCAACTAGGTTTTATAACTAAGAAACAGTTGCCTAAATCAAGATCACAAAGTTTTACTTCAATGTTTTCTTCTAAGAAGCTCATAGTGTTAGCTCTCTTAAGAACTAATAATCTTACAGGAGTAACAGACTAGGGTCTATTTTGAGTTAATATTTGTATATAATGTAAGGTAGGGAGTCCAACATCATTCTTCAGCATATGTACCCCAGTTATTCTAGCACTATTAGTTGAAATAATGATTTTTTTTTTTTTACTTAGTGAGCGGTCTTGGCACGTGTCCAAAATTATGTGATTATAATTATAAAGATTGCTTTTAGACACCCAGTTCTATTAAATCTATATGTCTATAGAGCCCATTGTTCTATACGATTTCATTGATCTATCCTTGTGCTAGTACCACATTCCATTGATTACTGTAGCTTTGTAGTAAGTTTAAAATTTGAGAAATGTGAGTCCTCCAACTTCATTTTTCTTTTTCAGGATTGCTCTGACTATCCTGGATGCCTTTTGTATCTATAAGAATTTTAGAATCATCTTGTAAGTTTCTGCAAAAAAGACATTTGGGATTTTAATAGGGATTATTTTAAACCTGTACATCAGTTTGGGAAGTATTGTCATGTTAACAATATTAAATCATCTGACGTGCAACCATAGGATCTTTTTACATTTATGTAAGTCTTCCTTAATTTTTTTTCAACAATGTTTGTGGTTTTCAGTATACAAGTTTTGCACTTTTTTGTTAAATATATTTCTAAGTATTTTATTCTTTTTGAAGCTGCTGTAAATTGGCTTGTTTTTTAAATTTTTGTTTTCAGATTATGCATTACAAGTATATATAAATAAAATTTATTTTTATACATTTATCATGTACCCTGCAACCTTGCTGAACTTGTTTTTAAATTTTTAAAATTTGTTTATCTATCTATTTATATTTTAGTCAGTTCTCACTCTTTTGCCCAGGCTGGAATGCAGTGGTGGAATCATAGCTAACCACAGTCTCTACTTCCTGGGCCCAAGTGATTTTTCTGCCCAGTCTTTAAGTAGCTGGGGCTAAAGGCATGTGCCACCACAACTGACAGAAATTACAGACATGAGTCACTTCACCCAGGCTGTTTTTAACTTTAATAGTTGTGCATGTGTGTATGTTATGTATGTTCTATAAAATTTTCTTGATGCAAAATTATGATATCTGGGAATAGAGACAGTTTTACTTCTTCCAGTCTAACCTGCATGTTTTTTATTGCTTTTTCTTGCCTATTTGCTCTCATTAGAACTTCCAGAAAAATGTCAAATAAAAGTGGTGAGAGCAGATCTCATTGACTTGCTTCTGATCTTAGGAGAAAACAATATTACACCATTAAATATGATGTTAGCTGTGAGATTTTCATAGATGTCTTTCATTAGGATAAGGAAGTATATTTCTGCTCATAGTGTCTTGAATATTGTTATCATGAGAATGTGTTGAATTTTGTCAAGTGCTTTTCATTTTTCTACTGAGATGTCATGTTATTTTGTCCTTTTCTTACATTGATTGATTTTCAGATGTTTAACTAGCATTGAAATCCCTCTTGGTCATTATATATAATCTTTTTAATGTGTTGCTGGATTAGGTTTGCTGGTATTTCATCAAGGATGCTTGAAACTTTATTCATGAGGAATTGGTCTATAGTTTTCTTCCTGGTGATGCCTATATCTGGTTTATTTTTGATGGCTGGTTTAAAGCCTCTGACTAGTAAGCACAATCCCTGGGCTCCTCAGGGAGAGGTGCTATTGACTATTGACTGCCATTTCCCCCCTCTGTATTGACTATATATTCCTATTCCTTTGTGTTTCGTAATTTTTCTGCTGAAAACTCTATTTAAAAAAAATAATGTAAGAATTGTGACAAACAGATTTCCCCCTCATCCCCCAAGTGTTTTTTGTTGTTGTTCAGCTTGTTTGTTTGTTTAGTAAACTTTCTGAATGATTTCTGTATTATCTGTATTCTTTGTTGTTATGGCCATTGAAGTCTCTCTTTGATTAGTATAGTTGTCAGCTAATTATTGATGTAGATTTCCTTAAATGCCTTAATTCAATAAAGCTCCCTGCCTTTGCTGAGGGCTTCGGAAGGTTTTTGGGGATACACTTTCAATGCTCTGGCAGGCAGTTTACAATTCTGCCTTAGTCTTCACTTCCTGTTTGCAAAGAACCTCAATTCAGTCAAGGTGACTGATGGGGCCGTTGGCAGGTCTTTTCTGGAAATGAGCACAGCCCTTCATATGTGTGTAACCTTCTAAGTCACCAAGACTATTTCAAAGTTTTACAAGTCCTCTTCTGGGCATCTCATTTTCCCAATTTTTCTTTTAAGATGTGTAGCCCGTTTCTTTTTTTCTTACACTGGTACCAATGGTTCAGGAATTTTAATTAATTTCTGTTGGTTGCTCTTAACAAACAACCTGGCCATATAGCTTGTTTGCTCAGATAAGTAAGATCAAATACAGATAAGCCCTTTAGCAGCTTCCAGTTAACTGCCAGACAGGGTAAAATAGTTAAAGTTCTCTAGATTTAGAACTGTCTGTGGAATTCAAGCTCAAGCTCATTCTGTTTTCTTTAGTGTCTGCCAGGATGCTGGTTTTCACACCTACCATGGTTCTGATGCTGCTTATTTTTTTGCCATGTGTATTGATTAGTTTTATGTGTCAACTTGACTGGGCCACAGGGTGCCCAGACATTTAGTCAAAAGTTATTCTGGATGTGTCTGTAAGGGTGTCTCTGGATGAGATCAGATTGAATCTGTGGACTGAGAAAAGAAGAATGTTCTCCCTAATGTTAGAGAGCCTCATCCAGTTAGCTTAAGAACTGAGTAAAACAAACAGTTTGTGTGAGAGGGAACCCCTCCTTCCCAGCAACTGAACTGGGATATCAGTATTTTCCTGCCTTTGGACTTGAATTGGAAAATTTGATTTTCTTAAGTGTTGAGCTTAATGGTTTTCAAGCTAGAACTTATATCATTGGCTCTCCTGGTATAGATTGCCAACTATAGATCTTTGAACTTTCCAATCTCCACAATTAGGTGAGCCAACTCTTTATATAATATCAGTCTTGATATTATAATTATTTAGTTCATGTGATTAACTTATTATATGTATGGAGAAAGGTTATATGTATAACATATTATATTTATATATGTAAAATGTATTATATTCAAATATATGATACAAATATATAATATAAATATTCATTAAATATATATAAATATATATATAACAATAGGATGTACATATCCTATTATTTCTGTTCTCTGGAAAACCCTGGCTAATACATCCTGATAGTGGGGCTGTTGGTTTTTTAAAGCTACAGTGAAGATGGAGAGAGGGAGTTGGATAGTGCACGTTAAAACACCACAAAGTTTACTAGTATTAATAAAATTGTCATTTTTTTCCTGAAAAAAAATGCTTATTGGGTTATTGCAGGGCTTTGCTTAATCTCCAGAGTTCTGAAAAAGTTTATTTTGACATATTTTTCCAGTGTTCTCATTACTTTTATGGAGTATAGATTTTTAGAAGTCCTAACCCCACTGATATAGAAGTGTTTCTTTGTAGGTCTAGTTGCACATCCTGCGCTGTCTTGGTGTTTTCCTGGTTCTACTTTAGGAGAATGCAGGGTGGACATTTTGCCTTGAATGGATTAATGTGGAAACCAAATGCAAGATCTATAAGAGAATTTTGGTGTATCCTTACTTGGAAGGGATCTGGGTTTTCCTGAAATAAGGTGACTTAACCTCAACTTGGGTTAGCATGTGGGAAAAATGCAGAAAAACTCACATAGGTCTGGTGCACGTAAACATCCAGAAAGACGCACTGACAATGGACCTGGTATCTGGAGCAGAGGAGAAGGCAGAAGATGCTGCAGTTTTAAGTCTGGAAAGATCATCTGGGAAGATCCTCTTCAAGTGAAGAGGAAAACTCTGTGGACACTCAGGTACTGACTATTAGCCAGGAACCTGGAGCCTGAAGTTGCAGGAGCCCTTCAAGGAGAGCCTGCTTTTGCAGCTGGTGCATAGGAGCCAAGGAGGTGCAGGCAAGCCAGGTAAATGACCAGATCTCAGAGCTGTGCTGAGAGTTTGGGGAAGATCTATGGGACATGAACCCTCCGCAGAGGACCTGCCAGGGCAATGATTCCAGACTACCCAAGATCCTGTGCTAACGGCAATGGGTCACGCCAACCAAACCAGTTTGAAAAGCAAAGACCTTTTGATGAAAGAAGGATCATAGAAGATTAGAAACACAGAGAGCACAGGCTTTGGAAGTCAGGTCTCAGGTAATGTGCTTTGAAAGCAGACCATGTGGTATCCATTGTGAATCTTCTGAAGTATGTCGGGATGAAAAATATTAGCCATTTAAGCAGACAGTGCAGGCATGACTCTTTCACTTTTCTCTCAGTTATTCATGTAATCAGGGGTTATGCCAATTTATTTACCCCACAATCTTTCCAGAGTGACTGCTCTGTGTTCTAGGCACTAGAGAGAGAGTCACAAAGAAAACAGAAATATTTCTTATCCTCTTGAAGCTGGATATGTGGCAAATGTCTCTTTTTGGACCTTAAAATGTGTCAGACTCTTAGTTAAATCTCTCCTAGAGCTGAGAAAAACCTAGAAAAAGAGATTTTCTACAGATACAAATTTCATCAAGAAAGGATTTTATGGGGCCATTCCCAAATACATCAAAGAAATGTATTTTGAGGTAAAATATTTGTATTTCCTTCAGGGGCTGTTATACTTTCTGGTGATACTATACCAAATTTGGGGTGGAATTTGGTATCTTATTGCCGCAGAATCTGTTTTGTACTTCTTGTGATTTCTATTTTAATGTTAATGCGGGTCAATTGTGCCTAAACTCCAAAAGGGAGAGGTTATAACATGCATTTCTGACTTCCTTTTCCTTGTTGGGGTGGAATTTACTTTTTCAGGTTTCCCTTGGTCCAGTGTGTGGAAGTCATTTTATACAAAGGCAACCTTGTGTTAACCTCTAACTAATCAATGAATGAACTACAATCAAAGTTGAACATCAACCAATCAAAGCTGCCTCATTTGCATGGAGGAAACCCTGATGCATGACAGGAATCCTCAGTGTAACCAAAAAGAGAAGCTTCCAGTGAAACAATCTCAAACTACTGGCATGTCTCAGATAGCTCCCTTATCACTGACCTGCCTGCTGCTCCCTTGCAGTGCACTCAATAAACTTGTTTTTCTTCTGTGATCTGACTTAAGTGGATTCTTTCACCGTCCATGACTCCAGCCATCTGACTGCTAACCATGACATAGAAAGGGTCTGTCCAGTCAGTTGAGGGACATAGAATTTTATTTCTGGCTTATAGATTTTAGGGGTCAAGTACAGGAAGAGGTATGTTATTTCTTTTTAATCAAAAGTTCTGGTATTGCAGTAGATTGGCTGTCAATACCAGGCCAGTTAGCAAAACTGGACAGCTGACAGCACTCAAAGCCGACAGGCATCCACAGGTGAGGTGCTGTGGCAGTATTTTCTGTGACTTGACATACACAGTCCTTACAAAAACTCTGAGAAGTAGATGTCAATTGTCCTTACTTCTGAGTGAGAGAGCTGAGTCATAGAATCTTGAGAGTCAAAACCTTTACCATCAGGACAGTCAACTCCTATAGCAGCGTGTACTTAAATTAGAAGGTGGTCAGATTTCTCTGAATTGATTCATTTGCTTGTTAATTCATTTTTTCCACTATGATTTGCTGTGGGGGGCACCCTCTGGAAAGTGTAAGGGTGTGACATTGAATAAGGTACTTAGGACTCTCCCCTGTAGAGGTCAGGTTGACTGGGATGTGCAGAGCCCTCATTTCAGTTCATTGGCATGTTGTGTGTCTAGAGCATGGGTGGGTGTGGGAGTCCAGTGATTTAGCATCTGTGACATGCTTGACACAGCACCTGGCATGGTGTCTGTGGTCATTGCATGCTGTAGTCCAGGATAGAAAGCCTGATCTGTCACCGGTGAGAAGGACGAGGAGGGGCACTGATGGAGAACGCTTTCTCACGAGAAGCTGACTTTACTTTGGGCTCTTGACACAAGATTTGAGTAGTGGTCAGTCACTTCGGCCTGCACTGCTCTTCATTTAGAGAGGTGCAGTGTCTCTGTCTTCTCTGTCCCAACATAGACATGAGCATAGAGGGGTCCTTAAGAAACATGTGTTCAGTCGGGCTCGGTGGCTCAGCCTGTAATCCTGCGCCTTTGGGAGGCTGAGGTGAGTGGATTGCCTGAGTTCGCAGGTTCGAGACCCGCCTGAGCAGCGAGACCTCATCTCTACAATAAATCAAAAAATCAGCCGGACGTGGTAGCGCATGCCTGTAATTCCGGCTACTGGGAAGGCTGAGATGGAAGAATCGCCAGAGCCCAGCAGGTCGAGGCTGCAGTGGCCGGGAGCGGCCACTACACTCCAGTCTGGGCGACAGAGTGAGACTCCAACTCAAAAAAAAAAAAAACCATGTGTTCATGTCCTTGAATCATGCAGAAGATGGCATAAAGGGGAAACAGAAGAAAACTTCATGGTGAGGGCTTTGTGAGAGGTCAGCCTCCCAGTCGTTGACTCATGGCCTCTCCACTTGGAGGAAGGGCAGCTCCTCTTCACAAACTGCAATGATCAGGGATGAATCAGAGTTGCTGACCACCCAAAGTTAAGAGTCCAACCACCATCTCATTATCTGGGATCCAGCTTCAACAAGGCACCTTGGTGACTGTCAGCCCTTGACTGAGCAGCACTGCCACTGGGGCAGTGCTAGCTTCCCTTCTGGATGTCTCTGAGCTACTCCTGCTCTGTCTCCACTTCTGGGCTGACTCTACTCAGCCCTGGGTCAGATCAGTTCAACCTCAGCTTCCAAGTCTCAAGAACCATGTGGTTGACCACACCTGCAGAAGGACTGTGTGGCAAGCACACAGTGGGGCTACTCAGGCCAGAGGACACAGGACCTGCTCTTCAGCATGTCACAGTTCTGGTGTGGGCTTCAGAGAATGAGACAGCTCAGAAGCCAACTCCAGTATGTTAGTGAGCCATGTTGGAATGTCCCAGAAGGAGCCTAGACTATCATATGAGCCCAGGCCCCTCCCCAGAGCTCAATGCTTTCTCTCCAGAATCATTTTCTCTTGCTCTGTCCTTCTACCTATTTGAGAGAGAGGGATGGAGGTTTGACCACATGGCAGGCAGCACACAAGCTCTTGGTACAACTGTGACAAGAAGACGCCTGTGCCTATCTGGTGGGAACTTACAGCCCAGCGGGAAAATAACCACTAACAGTCACAACAAAGGCAATGAGCGTTGCCACAGCAACTGAGCCATGCTGAGTCCACAGGTGAGAAGGAAAAATCGACTGGGGCCCAGCAAGGGTCCTTGACCGTGATGCCCACCTATCTCAGTGATCCCGAGCTTCCTGCTGCTCCCGTGTGGCCAACACTGAACAGAGCCAGGCTGGTGTGCTATGTACACCACCAATACGTGGGTTCCCAACAAGGCAGCTAGCTTATCGTGGAAGGGTTTGTTAATCCTCGGAGCCCTAGAACTAAAGAGGTTCCAAGGATTAGTTTCCTTCTTTTGTACATTATAATCATGCTGCCTTGGACAAAGAGCTTTATCCATCTGAGTCTTTTCTTATCTTTTTTTTTAACAAAATGATTGTTCTTACCTTGGATTGTGTAGTGACCCACTGTTCCAGGCAGTGTGTGTGTGTGTGTGTGTGTGTGTGTGTGTGTGTGTGTGTGTGTGTGTAGGGTGTGTGCACATGTGCACCTCCCCCTTTAGAGCAAACCCCTATAGTGGGCAGAGGGGATGTCTGGGTTTTTGCTCTAACCCCAAAGCTTCTCTCACAGTGACAGAGATAGTCTGATTAGTTTAGTAGAGAGAGGGGAAGAACAGAAGGGTGAATGAGGGGACATGGGACTCAGGCCGCAAATTATTTTCTTTTTTTATTTTAAAGATGTAGGGTACAACTCAGGATTAGGTAAATGGTCATTGTACAGGTAAAGTTTGGGCCTTCCTTTGGTTCCCATTTCACCTGGTTTGAGATATTCATGTTATGTGCCCTCCCCATCCCCTGGCAGTTTCTAGCTACTGCCAATCTGTTCCTTACAGTATTATGATAAATATTTAAAGTCCACTTATATGAGTACATGTAGTTCTCAGTTATTTGTTTCTGTGGTAGATCACTGAGTATTATAGACTCTAAATCCATCCAAGTTGCTGCAAAGTAATAATTTTGTCCTTCCTTATGGCTGAGTAATATTCCATCATGTATATGTACCACATTTAAAAAATCCAGTCCACTTTCAATGGGCAGCATGGTTGGTTCAATGTTTTTGCTATTGTGAATAATGCTGCAATAAACATGTGTGTGCATGTGTCTTTTTTATGGAATGATTTGATTTCCTCCAGGTATAATCCCAGAAGGAAGGTCAGTTTTTATCTTTTAGGAATTGCCACATTGCTTTCATATGTCTTCTTTTGAGAAGTATCTATTCATATCTTTTACCCACTATACATATGAAAAATGCACATGGCTTGTAGTCTCTAGGATGTAACAATTCAGAAAACTCACTTTGCAAAATCAGTATTCACTCTAGAAAGAACCTGCATAGTGGTCTCCTTTGTCCCTCGCCCAGCACTTGATGCCTAGTTGTGCCTCTGCCCAGTTCTTCTCAGGATGAAAATCAGATCATGTCACTTCCTTGCATAAACACTCCAGTCCTCTTGGAGTGAAGCCCGGCCTTTCACCTGTCAGGGCCTGGTCCATCTGCCCTGGTACCCCTCTCCCTGCTGCACCCACCCCTCCTGCTCTGGCCTCTGGCAGACATTCAGTCCTCCCAGCTCAATCTTTCTTCTGCAGTCCCACCCCCAGGCTGTTCCCATCCCAAAGTCTTCTCCATCCCTGCCTCTTGGCTCTGCTGCCACTCCTTGTGACTTTATACCACTTTCTCAAAATTACTTTTTTGTTTCTTTCCTTGTCTATTTGCCCTTTCCCCCATCTAACTCTGATGTCCTCAAGGGCAGAGTCTTGTCTTTCCAGATTCCCCTAATTGCTTGCACTTAGCACCTTGCCTCTCATAGACTGGCTACAAATCAATACTCCTTGAATAAATGAATGAATTTAGCCTGTGGATGTTTATTTTGTCCTAGCTGGGCCCATTTCCCTCCAAGGAGGTTTGATAAACTTTTTCTATAAAGCTTCTATGAGTGCATATCTTTGACTTTTTGGGTTGAGCAGTGTCTGTCTCAATGCTCTGCCTGAGCAGCTGTGGTATGAGAGCAGTCGTCAACGACACATCAACACAGACCATGGCTGTACTCCAGTGGAACTTTATTTGTAGATACTAAAATTTGAATTTCATATCTTTGTCATGTATCATGAAATAGTATGTTTAAACTTTTCCATACATTAAAAAATGTTTTAAAAAATCTTAGCTTGCAGACCATGTGAAAACAGGCAGCAAGCCACATTTGTCCATACAAGCCATGGTTTATTGATCCCTTCCCTACAAGATGCATTTAAGAATGTAAAGATTTGGCCAGTCGGTTGATTCATATTTATAGAATGACTACCACAGACTCTGTGTGCCTATAGAAAAGGGGTATCGGGAAGACCAGGTGAGACCAACACAGCCAACAAGAAGGAGCCCTGGACCTGCTGAATGCATTGGGAATGCTCCTTGGAAGGCTTAAAGAGTTGCAAGTCCACCCCAAGATGGAGGAGCATAGCTGACCAGAGAGTGATGAGAACAAAGCACAGCACGATGCCAATGAAGACAACAGGCTATCATGGTGCTCACAAAGGTGCATCCCGGGAACACACACTCATCAGGACCTTGGAACGTCCATGGGATGTCTCAAGCCAGGCCACTCTGGACTCCAGGGGAGTCATGTGAAGTCCCCGCTCCGTCTCCGTGGCCAGATGGAGAATCCTGCATGAGAGGCCGCAACCATCAGGTAGTGGCAGAACTGCCAGAACCATGGTCCCCGAGTGTATTGATTAATGGATCAATGTCAAGTCAGAGGGAGGTCTCCAGCGGTGTGCCCCATCTTCGCCCCTGCCTGATCCAACGTTTCTATCAATGATTCAGAAAAAGGCATAACAGGCTTGCTTGTCAAATTTGCAGATCAAAGCTCAGAGGGAAGGCTAATGTGGTGGAGGAAATAGTCCAGACACAAAAAGCCTCTTGACAGGTTGGAACAATGGACTGAAGTGAGCAAGATAGAATCGAGCAGGGTTAAAAGTGAAGTCCTGCTTGCTCATGGGCTTGAAACAAAAATCAACGGCAGGTGCGTAAGATGGTCTGCGGTTCATGCCATGTAGACCCACTGGCATAGCAGGAGCAGCTCTGTGCTCAGATTGTTAGACAGGCTGTCCAATGCATGAAGAGTATCAACCCCATACAGTGGGCCTGGAAAGGGCAGGGCATGTCCACTATCTGCACAATCACAGGTGCATCCAGCCTCATGCTTCCTTTCAGTGGACATCGGCCATGAGAGACGTGTCCAGGGCAGAGTGATGATTGCTACCACATGCTTGTTGGAAACAGGCAGGTCAGATGGTGAAAGGCAGGCTGTTGGCAGATGCAGAGCCACCCTCTATGCTTTTCTGAGAAGGAGGAGACTTCCTTACCGTTCCCAGCAGGCAGTTCCAAAGCCACTGGGCAGAGGACAGAGAAGCAGATTTTGGGCTGAATTGAAGCACAGCTTTTCTGACAAGAGTTGTTAGCCATGAAGTGAGCGGCTTTCTGAGGAGTGAGCCTCTGTGCTGGCAGTGACACTGGCAATGACGAGCAGAGGCAGAGTGGCCATCTGTCAGGGACCCCAGAGGGGATCCCTCCCCGGCAGCTGGAGCTGCAGCAAGCTGCCCATCAAAACCTTCATTTTACAGATGGGAAGGCCAAGGCCCAAGGGGACAGGGAATGCCCGGACACACCTTATGATAGTGTGAGCCTTGGCTGGACTCAGACTTTCTAGGATCTGAATTTAGCTTTTGAGGTTCTTTTTAGGGGCCCAAATGAGGAATATGTGAGATGTGTAGAAAAGGAGCAGATGTATGTGTTGGGTTTGGGGAGGGAAGGGAAGATGAAGCACACACTTATCTCTCTGAGTCAAGATTCAAATAAGAAATAGAAACCGGGAGACTCTAGTCACAACATCAACTCTGTCCACTGACTCAAGTAAGTCTTCAGGTTGGATAGAGGATAAGAGTCTCACTACTATTTTATCTCAACTAAATGAAACATCTGGAATAGCAGGATGGGTGTCATTTTGAGAGGACGAATATGCTCCACTGAGCCCAGCACTGAGAGTTGGGCCGAGAGTCACTATGGTCCCTGTGAGACCAGCCCAAGAAAGCCCAACAGCTCAGAGCCACCCTGGACGCCCATAGTGCACGTTCACCAAATTTTACATTCTGATTTGTCTCTCTCCTTCATGGAGAAGTGGGTCAGCCGGGAGAAAGTGGGAGGTTTCTTTCCAATAACTCTTATTTCCCCCTTGCTAGCTCACACAGGCTGGATGTATACCAGGGACTGAAGTATATCAGTGCCAATCCCTGAGGAAAACTCGGAAGGCTTAATGCCTGATCTCCCATGCTAGAATATAATTCTATCCACAGGGCTCCTGAAGGCAAAGCCCTGGAGAGGATGGCCCAGCTGACCCAGGGGACCTGTTCCCTGTTCCTGTGCAGTGGTGGCCCTGCTGCCCATCAGTGGGCACGAGTGACCATCAACCCAACATGAAGTGAGCTATGGCCACGAACATCATGATGGCCAGGTCAGTCCCTCCCAACTGTGGAGATGAGAGCCTGTCTTTGTGTGGGCTTCCCAAGCACAGCATCCAAGGACTCCACATCGGTGCAGCCCTTACTTGCTGGACAGAGCCCCAACATAGACATTGCGATTTTACCTGTGGTGAGATAATCTAGTTCCATCAAGGACAAAAGCCCAATAAGGGTGTTTGTGGTGAGGAGGGCCCAGAGGACAGCTGTAACCTGACCTAGGAGCATCAAGTATACTATCAATTGGTCTGGGTTCTGCTTGACCCTTGCCAATGTCAAACGCTCATTCATTTGTCTTTTCATTGAACATATTCAGAAATGGCAGACCATTTTCTAAACACAGAAATATTTAAAAACCGAAGGCACGGACTAAAAGAGTTCACAGTATGTTTTGGAGAGAAAGGGTTGGAAGATGGTTACAGATTGTGAATGCAAGAAAAGCCTTAGTCCTCAGATTCACAGCTCCAAAGAGGCAGGGACTATCTCCCTTCTCCTGAAGAGCCAAGGGTATTGGATGGATACTTCTGGGGACTGCACGGATGGCAGAGTGATTCATCCGATTGTGGTAACGTAGAATCCCTTCCTTTCTTACTTGCTTTCCTTTATCTCCCCTTTCTCCTCTCTCCCTTTCCATCTTCTTTTCCTTCCATCCCTCTCCTTCCCTACCCCTCGTCCCTTTCTTTCTCACATGTGTGCTTTGTGCCTTGAGGATCTCCTGAGTGACAGCTTCTTCCTTTCTGTCAGAAGACTGAGAATGAGAAAGTGAAAGAAAAGGAAAACACATGGAATGAGCTGGAGGAAGAGGAGGCCTTTCTCAGGGGAACATTTGCCATTTTAGGGACCAGATTAGACAGACACAATGAAGAGGTAAATGAGATAGAGCCACACCTACTGCTTTTAAGAATCAAGGGTGTTAGAAGCCTGTGTGTTAGGTGTTGCTACGTAAGGCGGCATGGTTGGACCTAGAACAGACAAACAGCTACAGGCTAGAACATGGTGACTGGGGTCACAACCCTCCAGGGAGTCAATGGTGGGCTCATAGATGACCATGATGAACCGCACCTAGTGGTTACTGAGATCAACATCAAAACCACTGTGGGTGATTTTGAGGCGCATATATAGCACCTCAGCCATCATCAGGTGACCTTCCAGCATCTTTCTCAGGGTGGAGGAGCAGCATGTCCTGGACCCAATAGAACACACCTGGGAGATGTGGGGCAGGGCTCACAGGGGAGACCTAGGGAGAGGTGCTCTTCTGGGTGGGAAGGAGCCAGGACAAAGATAACCAGAGTTCAGGGGTACAGAGGGGCCTCCAGAGGACTCCTCTCCTCAAGAAGGGGAGGATGCGCAAAGTTGTAGGAAATGGAATATTGATGCCTTGGAGTTTTCAGACTTTCTAACTCTCGCCCACAGGACAGAACCAGGAGAGTGTGTTATAAATCCTAGTGGTTGGGCAAGACAGAAGAAGAGAGGAGGAGGAAGGAGGAATATAAAAAGAAGAGGAGAAAGGAGGAAGGTAAGAAGAAGGGGAGAGGAGAAGGAAAAGGAGAGGAGGAGGAGGAAGAAAAAAGAGAAGAGGTGAAGAAGAGAAAGTGGAGGAGGGTGAGAGGAAGGAGGGATGAGAAGGAAGAGGATGAGGACAAGGAGGAGGAAAAGAAGGAGGGAGCAGGGTGAGGGGGAGAGGAAGAGAAAGGAGAAGAAAAGAAGAGGAGGAAGGAGAGGAGAGAAGGAAGAGGAAGAGGAGAAAGAAAAGTAGGAGGAGGAGTTGGAAGGAAGGCCCTGGGCTGCTTGACTTATAGGGAAAAAAAAAGATTGGAGTCTCCCTAAGAAGATTAATATTGTCTAGCCCATAACGGGGTCAGCTCCAGGGAGGAAGAGATCAGAGAAGGGAAAGTGACATGAGAATCACACTCCCCAGCTGGAGCACAGAAGGAAGGTCTGGCTATCAGTGAAGGACTTTTGTTATCCTGACCCTGAAGGAACCCAGAACTGAATAGAGACCAGGCTCTGCAGCAGAACAGGCTTCAGTGGGTTTCTGGGCCTCCGAATGGAGAAACCTACTCCTGGGTTCAGTCGGTCCAGAACACTGAAGATGGTCTCCGACTGCAGTAGTGGCCCTGGATTCTTTCCTGGGGTTGGGACCTGGGAATCTCATGCATCCCAGAATTGCCACTGCTCAAGGGGATTACTCTGGTCATCCTTCCAGACTGTGTGGTTGGTTTCTGGATACGAGACAGACTGGACCTAGGAGGTGCCGCGAAACTGTGCCCTCCTGGGAGGGTAGAACCAGGAAGGTATGGATGCTGGGGAAGGAAGCCTGTGACCTGGAGAGCCCCCTCAGGTTGCCAGAGTGCAGTCAAAAGTTGTGCTGTAATTTATAAGAGAAAGAAGACTCCAATTTAGACTTTTATTTTTCTCTGGAAACATAGTAATTGAAAGGGCTGTCACTGCTCTGAGGAAGGCATGATTCACCTTATTGTCACGAGAGCTCATCTAATGGTCCCTAAGGCCCGCAGGGCAACAAGGCTGAACAGTTGGCCCCAGCAAGGCTTCCTAGTTCAGCTCAACAATGCCCCTTTAGGGACCATTTTAAAGTGTCTGGATGCAGAGCTGAGCTGGTAAGTATGGACTCCAGCAGACACTGCCCAGCCTCCCTCTGAGGACATCTTACCCGCACTACTTTTAGAAGTCTGACTGGAGGCTGCCCCATGGGTGTCTGTTCTCTGTGCTGCTTCAGTCCTGGCCTGTAGACATATGGGAGGGCCAGCATGGCCCTTCATGGGTGCTGACTGGCTTCAGTTCTGGGATGGGGACAGCTGGTCTTAGGGCTACAGCTTGCCCTATACAAGTGACCAGAAGCCCTGTACTTGGAGTCATTGGAATTGTGTTAACAGTGGTTTAGCCCAAATTGGTTCTTTCTGCTTGCTCTCACTTAAGCAAAACCCAGAGAGGGGAGCAGAATATATTGGGCTCCCCAGTTCTCCCAGGTTACCTTGTAGCAAGTGCTGAGACAGATGTCTGGACAGAGGAAGGGACATTCCATCTGGCAGGGGAGACTGTAGAGTGCAGAGCTAGGAAGGCATCCTGGAGGAGGTGCCCAGCATCAGAGAGAAGTGGGGCTCTGGGAAGGGCCCACATGGGGCAGGCGATCAGAGCTTGGTCTCTAGAGAAAAGGACCGAATTTCAAATCCCAGTTCTATCTCTAGTGAACTCTGGAGAAAGTTTCTTGCCTTTTCTGCACCTCAGTTTTCACATTTGTTAAAGTGGGGATCATGAGATCACATACTTCATAAAGCTGCTCCAAGGATTAAGTGAGTTAATATGTGAAAAGCGCTTTCAGCATTTCCTGACCCACTGAATGTGCTATTTCTCAAGTTGTTTACATTTTAAGAAAATTAGATAAAGACAAACTACTCATTTACTTGATTATCCAAACCAGCAGGCAGTGTTCACCTTAGCAAGGATTTTTTTTTAGTAATAAAAGAAGTAACATTTGATTTTAAAACATGCACAAAATACAGAAATTCACACTCTTCTCTTTACACATTCTTGAAAGCAATCATTGTTAACAAGTAACTATGTGTCTTTTATTCTATTTATATATTAGCACACATATACACACATACAAACACACATTTAAAAAAATAAAGTGGTAACAAAACAAAACCATTATATTTTTGTCTTTTATTTCCTGCAGAAGCCAGCCCTATCCACAGACATTACAAATACATCCACTTTCTTCTCAGTCATGGTCACATGATACCATTTCCTCATTCAGTCATTTTAATGATCCATTTTTCTTTTTTCAATTTTTTTCTGTTAAAAACAGCATTGTTATGAACATACTTATGCATTGATCTCTGAGCACTTTGTCCTTCCATAGGATGGACTCATCAAAGAGAAATGCCTTGCATTGCTTGTATGTGGGTATGTGCCATCAAATTGTTCTCCAAAAACATTTTCTGGTTTATACTTACACCAAATAATGAAAGAATACTCAATTCTCCATGTCCTTTTTATTATTATCAATGTTGTGGTTCTTTGCCCTTGTGATAGATTAAAATCATATTTTGTCATTCAATGTGCATGGATTTATTAATTTTAAAGTTGAATTAGTGAGCTATTTTTCCTCAATTGACTTAAAAGACAATAAAAGATGTGCTAGATACAAGCATTTGAGATTTAAGTTAGAATGTGGTCAAGGTAGAGCAGAGGTGCTGTTCAAAGAAGTTCCTGCAAGAGGCACTTCACTGGGAATTTGACCAGAGGAGGGCACTTGTTACACACCCGTGTCAGAGGCATATGGGGCAATTGTTCTGTGCAGTAGTTTGTTATTGTGTTAATTTTAAAGGTTAAGACACCCTGCCTAAACTCCTTTTTGATAAGGTATTCACTGGAAAGGAAGCAGGTCACACAAAAGTCCAGCATCTGCTCTTCAAACAGAGACTGTCAGGATTAGAACCCAGGGCATCTGGAAACCACGTGTCTTCGAATGCCTTTTCCCCTGGTGTACTGCAAATAGCCCTTTGTCACTCCATTCAAATGTGACTTCTCCCAGGAACCCTTCCTGACCTTTCCAAAGAGGAGAGACCATGCCCTGCTCCCAGTCTGTGCACCCTGTTGATGAATGTCATCTGTACTTTTCTGCCTTTTCAGTATCCCCCGATAGACGGCCGACTATCTTCATTTCTCCAGCGTCCAGGCCAGTACTGGGAATGTGAAAGGGGCCACAGGACTGAAATGATAGACCTGTTTGGCATATTCTGAAATAATCCCAAGGCCAAAGAAGGCTTTGGGGAGCAGTAGGAGAGGACTCTTTAGAAGGACTTCTGAAACTCTGATCCCCTGAGATCTGGGACCTGTAGCCCTAATGTCAGGTGAAATCCCATGGGCTCCGTGTAACTTGGAAGAGGAAAGCAGATTCTCCCTGCCAAAGCCAGAGGGTGGAGCAGGTGTGAAGGGCAAGCAGGGTACCTGGTGTATGGCTTACAGCAGAGAGAGGCTTCCAGGTGGCCACAGGCATCGGGGGCAGAGCAACATCTGCTCTGGCTGAATCTCTGTCTGTTGGGTGGCGGGGATTTCAGCAGACACACAAGGCAAGACTCAGGAGCCTGGTATGCAGCTCCAGAGAGGAGATGGGGGTGACTTCTCCAAGCCAGTCAGCATGTCTGTTGCAGCCAGGCCAGCAGAGGTCAGAGCCCTCTTGCCAGATGAACTGTCAGAGAACCCTATGCTTCCACACATACTCCAGGGTCATGGGCCTGCAAGCTACTCTTATCCTTCCAGACATGGGAGGAGAAAATGAAAGCTCTAACCCTAACCCTAACCCTAACTCTAACCCTAACCCTAACCCTAACCCTAACCCTAACCCTACACAAATAAAAGCAAATGGAATATCACAACCGAGTGGCAGGCTGACTGTAGACAGCCACCCTGGAGCAGCAGGTGAGTCTGGGAGTCCCAGCTGAGGGCAGGTCTGCTGCTGCATCATTCTTCAACTCTGGGGGAGATATTCTTGGGCCTGAATTTGTCCCCTGTAAAGTCTCCCATCCTGCACCAAATCCTAAAGCATGCTGGCTGCTCACTGCAGGGCAGAGTCCAGGTTCTAGACATGATTCTCAGAGCACTCTCCTTGCCCTGCTTAGGATGGGCTTCGACCTTGGCAAGGGAATCTGAACAGTCCAGGCCCCAGCAGCTCCCCATGAGCCAGGAAGAAGAGGCATGGCCCAATACACCAAGCTAAGATGCTCAACCCTATTTTCCTCTCCTGTCTCCAGCTGCAGCTGACCTGTCTGTACTACATCATCCCAGATGCGGATTGTTACTAGATCAGAGCCTTGCAATGGATCAAAGAACCAGCCTTCATTGCAGGAGGCTGAAGAAAGGAATCCCCATCAAATCTTAAATACCACCTGGCAAAGTCTGGGCCCATCCCATGAAGAAATAAAAAAGTGTCCTTTTGACTGCAGTCTTCTTATTCTATCCTGTTTGTGCAACAGCTGAATTCAGAGCTTTTAGCTGTTTTCTCATAAAAGAGCCTTTGTCCCTAAATCACCACTGTAATACTGTGTACGTTTATGTAAAGCATCTGCACCTCTCCACTCCCCAGCATATTTCCAGTGGCAAATAAGTGAGCTCACTTTGTGGATAAAATGATTCTGATCTCCCCTAATTCTTTCCCTTCTTTGGATATCTATTCTCTTCAAGCCCATGCCCAGCTTGGGATATTGCACAGAGACATGGAGCAGAATGAGCTCTTCACAAAAAACCAGAAAACACCCGCTGGTCATGGAGATCTCCTCTTTCTAATTAACCATGGAAATGAGGTCTGTGTTTTCATTCTCATTAAGATAATTATTCTGTTTCCAGAGGAAAAGTCAGCTCTGTGTGGTTTCAATATCTTAGAGTGATGTCTCAGTGTCTGGGTCTCTTTGAGTCTCTGTAAGCCTCAAATGAACCCTGTAGAATGGGGTCCTACCTAAAAATAGGGTCCAACTGTGTATGAATCTAGCTGTCCTATCAACAATGTTCAGGTTCATTTGTTTAATCATTCATTCATTCATTCAAACACTGTTGAAGGCCTCTATATGACAGTCCTTATCAGATGCCATCTGTTTCAGCACGTTTTTCTCATATTAAATTTACATTACACCTAAGGAGAAAGTCATGCTGTGCAAGCAACAACAGTTTTGGAGTCTCAGGGTGGAGTCCTGACTGTCATTTGCTACAATAATGACTTCAGGTAACTGGTTAAGTTTACTTGACCGTATCCATGTCTCAATAGCGTCTTTTTATATTCGATTCATTTGTATCAAGATCTATAATCACATGTAATTGGTTGTTGTGTCTCTTGGGTTTCATTTAACCTGGGAGAGTCCCTTCTTCCCTTTTTTTTTTTTCCCCTGGAGGGAGAGGCTTTTTAAACTTGTAGTCGATGTATCATTTGCCCCTAGAATATCTCGCTTTGGCTAATCACTTTTTGGTGTACTGTTTAAAATGTTTCTGTAATCAATTTCCAAAAATGAACATTAGTTCTAAAGACTCAGTGAAAGATGTGGTTCAATTTTGGGGGCATGTGTGCTCTTTCCTCCACCATCCCAGGAAGTACATAAATTCCAGTTGTACTGCTGTCAACCTGGCCCAGTCATTATAACGTCCTTCAGCAACTCCTCACCTGCAGGCCTGGTTCATTGATGATGGTATCTTGGATCTAGCAGCTCACTTGTGGCTACAAAATAGTGATATTGCAATTTTATCATTGTTTCTGAATTTATAAGCAGGCATGTTTTCGTAAAGAAGTTTTTCATCAAATATTTAGTAATCCCGAAATATACTTTGCATAGGAAAAGCAAGGTGAATTTTGATTTTCCCTCCTCCTTTTCTTTAATTTTCAGACAAATGAGTGGTTACCTTAGCAATCACCAATGACAATTGAGTTTTATTTTAAGTGTCTTTGTGAAATTATAAATGCCTTTTCATCAATACAGTCAGACTCTTTTAGATGCTCAAATTGTTGCCTTGTCCTATGTCTAGTTGTCACAACCACAATGGCTGGAGACTACTTCAGTTTGAAGGATAGCCATTTTTTTAGACTTTTCCTGCATAGTCCCTGACTTAGCCATTTTTCTGGCAAGTCCAGATTAATTTTAGTGGAAAATTGTGTTTAGAGAACATAATCCAGACTTGAGGGTGTTCATGACTCTAAACTGTCAAAGTTTCTGGGCATTTTTACTGGACTGAGCTAGAAAATACAGACAATAATTTTTTTTTAGAAAATAAAATCAAATCATTAATTTATACTGATTTCCAATTTAGATTTAAGTCTATTGGAATTTTCCTGAACTTCTTTGGTATTACACTTGCATCTGTTTTATATTATGCTAGAAATCCTGACTTCAATAACATGATATAATTTGTATACTTTATTTTATTACACAATTAATAATTGATATAATTTGTATACTTTGTTTTATTATACAAATAATAATTGATATAATTTGTATACTTTTATTATACAAATACTCATAAGATCATTTCAAAATAATATTTATTCTAAGAGTAAAATATCTCAATGCAATCTTTTTGTACCTCTTGGAGGTAAAATTGAGATATTGAATTTAAAGACAATTATAATGTTTTTTTTTTCCATGTGTATATGCCACCAACTTGAAACACAGTTTATTTCAGGTTGTTTTCAAATTTTTATGGTTTTTATTTTCTTTATGAGTCAATTTTAAAGAATTGTTTTAAAATGTGTATGGTTTCAAAATTTAAGCTATAAAATATGATATATTCAGAGAGTTTTTTCTCTTCTTCCTTTGGTATTCTCCCTCCTTTATAGGTAACCATTTTAATTCATTTTTGATGTATTGTTCCATTTGTTTTCTTTCATATTTCCATTTATATCGAACAGAAATATTTTTAGAGCATCATTCTGTTCTTTGTGATTTTATTTTAATTTAAAAATATGTCCTGGCAGTGAGTTCCTTTAGAGAGAATAAAGAATTATCTCTTATTTCCTTGTACTTCCCTACTCCTCCTAGTGTGTACTTGTACCTAAGGGGTCCCACAAGTACCTGCAGAGGGTCAATTGGGCTGATTTCAGCCTTTTGCTATTATTACTAATATCTCATTGGATGACCATCAGAAGATATTTGCAAGAGAATGGCATGATCTAATTTACATTTCAAACTATTACTCTGCTTAACAAGTGATTTCTACATGGAGGGCAAACTAGAAAGAGGGAGACCAACTGGGAAGCCACTGCTTATACCCAGGCAAGTGTCAATGGGGGGTTGTGCCAGGGTGGGGGCCATGGAGATGGAGCATGATGCCAGATTTCCATGACATTTAAGGGGAAGTACCAATCAGCTCCACAATATGGTAACAGGATTACTGCAGAGAGAGAAAGACCTTCAATTTGTTCTTGGAGTTCTGCCACATCACAGGCCCACTCCTGATCTCCACACTCCCGTGTCCTGGCTTCCAGCCACAGGGCAGGGAAATGTGCTCAGTACTGGGATAGAAGCCCTCTGTGTCTATTCCTTCTCTTTTCTGAGCCTGGGCCCTGGCATCTGTCTGCTGTCCTCAACCAGAGAAGGCCCAAAGGGATTCAGCACAGAGATGTCTTTAGCCCCAGCTGAACATAGCCTCTCTATCTTTAAACAAAATCTGTAACACCTTAGTCTGAAGGAGCTGCATTTGATACAGTGGGTGGCCACGTGCCTTAAATCTCCGAATACACAAAGTTTTCTATAGCAGGGGTCCCCAATCCCCAGACCCCAGACCAGCATGGGTCTGTTGTCTGTTAGAAACTGGGCTACACAGCAGAGGTGAGCAGTGAGCCAACAAGCAAAGTTTCATCTGTATTTACAGCCCCTCCTCATCACTCACATTATCTGCTTCCTGTCAGATAAGCAGCAGCATTAGATTATCATAGGAGCACAAACCCGATTGTGATCTGTACATGTGAGGAATCTAGGTTGCATGCTCCTTATGAGAATCTAGTGCCTGATGATCTGATGTGGAGCTGAAGCAGAGATGTTAGTGCTGTCTCTCATCATCCCCAGATGGGACTGTATAGTTGCAGGAAAACAAGCTCAGGGCTCCCACTGATTCTGCATTATGATAATAATAATAGAAATAAAGTGCACAATAAGTATAATATGCTTGAATCATCCCAAAACCATTCCCCACCACTCTGTTCCATAGAAAAATTGTCTTCCATGAAACTGGTCCTTGATGCTAAAAAGGTTGAGGACCACTGTTCTACAGAACAAAAAGTGGCCTGGCCCAAGGACCAAGCTCATGCCTGCCCATGGTGAATATGGCTGGCTGTCGTCTAAGATTAGTGCTTCCTTCTGCTATGTCACAGTGTTGCTGCACAGCCAGAAACTACATTTCCAAATTGCCCTTGCAACTAGTTAAAGCCCTATGACTAGTTCTCACTAATGTATTTTGACTAGAGATGAAATATGGTATTTTGGGGATGAAAGAGCTTCTCTGTCCCTCTGTTTCCTTGTAAGCCAACTAAAAGCAAAGGTGGCCATGGTCTCAGGGGAACACACAGCCCCATATGCAGGAGACTTTGTCCTTGAATCATCATATGAAAGGCCCCCACATGAGACAGAAACACTCACTGCATTATGTAACATGTTTGGGGGTTTATCTCTTAAACCAGCATGTAACATTCGAACTAATGCAGAAAGTGCCTAATAGCACTACAATTCTTATGTGAAACTCCTGACATTTTAAAAATAACTTTTTCTATGTGGACAAATTCCACTGTGACACCTGACCCACTGTGTTTCAGCTGTCTGTTAATTGGTTCTGTCCCTACCAGATGATGAAGCCCTCCAGGGCAGGACTGGGGGTCTCCAGATTCCAGCACAGCACATGCTCCAAAAAAATTGCAAGTGGAGATGAAGGATGACTCATTAGAACAAAATAACTTTTATACATTACTTTTTAAATAAGAAGATAGAAAAATGATATAAGAAAAATAGGCTTCTGCTAGATAATAGCAGAATCCAAAATAGGTGAGAAAACTGATCTCAAGCAGTCAACATCACAAGAAGGAAACTTCTGGTTCATGACAATGGAATCAACTGCCTAATGAGGTCTCATGACAGGGCCAGAACTTGAGAGAGAAAACCAGATGAGTGCAGGTGGGCACCCGGGGAGGGAGGAAGACCTTGTAGTTTTATAGAATGTGTTTGCCTCACATAGTAGGAGGTGCCAATGTGATCCCCATGCTGCAAACCCAGGATGGTGCCATAACAGCAAACCTGCTCTCCATCCTACCCACTGGCTGTGATCAAAACTGTGCAGCCCATAAATCCTAAAGCTGCTTGTCCACTCATGTCGCCTCTTCTCACAATTGTGCCCCCGAAGGAGGCATGGGCCCTGCACACATTGTGATCCCTTCTCCCTGTATCCTGTGTGAGTCTGCTGGGGACATGGTTCTCTGGGCTGCCTTGATTTAGATTACTTTTCCATTCTTACAACTTCCCTGAGGAGTGTGGAACAGAGACCCTGGGGAAGAACAAGTGCATGCCCTTGAGAGACTGAACCTAGAAAGATAAAATGATTTGCCTGCCCGGATCTTGGTGATAAAGCTACAGCTTCCTTCTAAGTCTTCATAAACACACAAGTGCACAAACAGAAACCCATTGCTGTATAGGGTGCAGAGAAAAATTCCAGCAGTTCCTTTATTGTTTACTGTATCAGTACTTAGTAGCCCTGTGAGGTAGTGCCATTTCATTCTTTTTTTCTTCTTCTTCACAAAAGAGGAAACTGAGGCAGGAGCATTGCTATGCCTTGTCCAGGGCTTGGGAATGTGACCCGGAGTCACTTTGGCTAGCATCTTGGGACTGGAACCCTGCCAGTCAGGGAAAGGACTATGGAGTTGGGGGACTGAGCTACTTGCTGTTCTGACTTCTGACATGTGATAAAACAAAACAAAACAAATGCGAGCCCTTAGATTATCTGATTTGTGGTTTAATTATGTGTCTTCAGAGATGATTTAGGGGCTTAAGAAGCAGCACAGGCTCTCCTAGCTGTCCTCAGCCTCAGCAGTTCTGTGCTGGAGCCTCTGTTCCTGCCTCACCCCAGCAAGAGCCACCAGTCCTACATACTCAGTCTCCCTTAAAGAAGGGTTGTGCCCAGGATTGTGCAGAAAGTAAGCCCCACTTCTGACCCTGGACACAGCTATGTAGCAGCCATGGCTGAGCCTAGAGCAAGAGACCACAACAGCTGGCCCTGGGGGGGTCAGACAACCTCAGCCATGCTGGCCACTGCAGGGCTGTGATCTGACCAGATTAGGAACAGAGGACAGTTCCTGGGACAGTGAGGAGGGCAGGAGGTCTCCTAGGTGTTTGGGGAGAGGAAGAAGTCTAGGCCCAGAAAACTGTCTATTTGGCAATAGATTACAGTCCCCGAGGTAGAAACGTTAAGAGGACCTGTATTAGTTGATTCAAATGCTTTCTAGAACTGCATGAATGCCACATACTCAATGAGCTTCTGAACATGCATAATTACAGTTGTCCCACCTCCCATACTGGGCTGCTTCCAATCTCCTTGCCGGGACTTCCAATCTCCTTCCCCTCCCTCTCCTACTCCTCTGTACCCTGTTCTCCCTGTGGTACCAATCCCTTGTCCTTAGCTGCTGTGTCCATTCAGGCCTCAAAGCCCATGTGACCCTGGCTGCTCCAGGATGCCATCTCCTAGTTTCTCTAGTTGGTCTTGAGTGTGACTGTTTCTGGGACCCCACATTCCTGTGGAATTAAGAAGCAGTTGGGCATTTAAGGTCACAGTTTGCATTTCCTGCAACTCCAGGCATTTAAGGTCACAGTTTGTGTTTCCAGCAACCCCAGGAGTGGGAAGGAGAGAAATGGTTTGTCAGGCCAATGTGCTGGGAGACACGAGGTATCCAGGTAGGTGCCCAAGCATACAATCAAATTATAGCTTGTCATATATCTAGTGAGGTGCTCTAGGCTGCAGGGATGGGCAGAGAGAAGGGCAAGTCAAGGTCCCCGAGATCCCACTCTCAAAGAGACAAGGCATGTGAGGGAAATCACACAGCATTTGTCTTTCTGCACCTGGCTCATGACACTTAGTATGTCCTCCAGGTTAATCCATGTAATAAATGGAGTGATTTTTTTCATGACTGAATAATATTCCATTGTGTATGTATCACATATTCTTTCTCTAGTCTTCCATTGACAGACACTTAGGTTATTTCCATATCTTGGCTATTGTAAATAATGCTGAAATGAACATGGGAATATAGACTTCTCTTCAAGTTACTTATTTCAAAGTTTTGACTATATATAATTTTTATTTTTCAAGTATGCATCAATAAAGCTAAAGAGGAAGCAAGGAATGAAAATGGGACAAATAAACACTAAAACAATGTTTCAGATGCCCTGAGACAAAGGAATGCATTGATCAGTCAAGACTCTATTGATCCTAGTTCAGTGGTTCTCAAACTTTTTAGTCTGAGGGATTCTTTCCACTCTTAAAAATTAATGATGACCCCAAAATACTTTCATTCCTGTGGGCTGTATCTATTGATATTTACAATGTGAGAAATTAACATTGAAACATGTTTGAAATGTTTGCTTATTTATTCATATAAAAGTTGTAGTAAACTCATGACATGTAAACATAACCTATTTTTAATGAAAATTAAATGTTTTCCAAAACAAAGCAAAAGTTAGAGAGAAGAGTGGAATTGTTTTATATTTCTGCAGTTCTCCTTAGAGTCTGATTTAATAAAAGACAGATGGATTCTCATATTCCCTTCTGCATCCAAAATGTTGCAATATGTTATTTTGGGTGAAATATACCGAGACAATTCAGCCTTACATAGATATATAGTTGAAAAATGGAAGAGTATTTTACGAGACTTTTCAGATAATTATGGAGATTCTTGTTTGACGTTACATCAAACTTAACAAATGGTAGGTTTTTAAAAGATAGTTGCTATGTGGAATCTGAAACTACATCAATGATTTTTTTGTATTCTACTACATTAAATAAACTGGCCTATCATTGAATAGAGCTTCAATGCATTCATTATTTTGTAAGATCATGCATTGGCTATTTGAAAATATTAGTTTACTGAATTATGAAGATCTTACAAATATTAACACATTATATTATTGATACAAAAAACACATTCTTTAATATCACTATTTAATTAATCAGAAAAGTTTTTAAATATTGAAAAACTGTCAATATCTCAATAACAGATACAAGTTCTCTAAAATTTCAATTTTTTCATAATATATCCAGTTTTATTATTATTATTAAATGCTATCATTGTTTTCCTGGAAGTGATAGGCTTATTTCTTTATTAAAAAATAAAGTCTGCAGCTGGGCTCAGTGGCTCAGCCTGCAATCCCAGCACTTTGGGAGGCTGAGGCGAGTGGATTGCCTGAATCTGTGGGTTCAAGACCCACCTGGGGAACTTGGTGAGATCTCATCTCTACAACAAATCAGAAAAAACAAATTAGCTGGGCGTGGTAGCGTGTGCCTGTAGTTCTGACTACTTGGAAGGGTGAGGCAGAAGGATCACCAGAGCCCAGCAAGTCAAGGCTGCGGTGGCCGGGAGTGTGCCACTGTACTCCAATCTTGATCTCAGACGAAAGAGTGAGACTCCAACTCAAAAAAAAAAAAAAAAAAAAAAAAGTCTGCCAAATACTCACAGTTTGTGTTATTACAGGCACTCTTTCAAGGAAAAATTGTATTACATTAAAGAAAATGGCTAGTTCAGCTTGTAACTCAAACAGTAATACAAGTGCTTTTTCTTGAAGCAACCAGGTTACTTCTGTGTGCAGCAGAAACCTCCTATGTGTCCTTTCTATTTTATCAAACAGAATATATTGTTTAATGTATACTCTGAGGTCAAGATCTTTACTGCTTCATCAAGGACAGTCTTTTTTTGTGTGTGTGTGTTTGTGTGTGTGTGTGTGTGTGTGTGTGTGTGTGTGTGTATCATTCCATTTCCCAGGCTGAGGTGCAGTGGCATGCTCACAGCCACCCCGGCATCAACCTGCTGGGCTCCTATGATCCTTCTGCCTCAGCCTTCCAGGTAGCTGGAACTACAAGTACATGCTACCATGCCCAGCTAATTTTTGATTTATTATAGAGACAAGGTCTCACCAAGTTGCCTGGGTTGGTCTCAAAACCACAGGCTCAGGCAATGCACTCACCTTGGCTCCCAAAGTTCTGGGATTGCAGGCTGAGCCACCAAGCCTGGACCATCAAGGGCATTCTTAAGTGAAATTTGTGCTTTCCTATCTTACCTCTGTCTGTCTGTCATCTATTGTCTATGTACTCACCTTACTGCAAGTGTGTGTGGTGAAGAAGATAATGACAGGGACACATTTTGGAGACACTACTTTAATTCTTACCAAAGCATGGTAAGTTTAACTCACCACCATCATTTTTGCACATCAATGCAAATGTCAACACCATGAAAAAGACAAATAACTTTTTAGTAAGATTATGAAAGTAGTTTTGACCTTATGAATACCCTGAAATTTTCTCTGGTACCCCCAGGGATCCACAAAAGACAATTTGAGAAACCCTGTCTTCAGTGATACAAGAAAAGACATGAACATTCACCAAATGACTAATATTACTCCAAAATACTAACATGCTGCAGCTGGCACCTGGCATCTCACCCTTTCTGGGTGAACAAGAGCCATAGTCTTTCTTTCTCTCTTCCTTGTTCTTTGCTTTGCTTTGTTTCTTTTCTTAGAAAACACAGATTCCTGGCCAGGAATGGTGGCTTATGCTTTTGGGAAGATGAGATAGAAGGATCACTTGAGGCCAGGAGTTTGAGACAAGCCCAGGCAACACACTCCATCTCAAAAATAAAAAATAAATAGCTAGGCATGGTGGTGTGCATCTGTAGTCCCAGATTCTCAGGAGACTGAAATAGGAGAATCTCTTGAGCCCAGGAGTTTCAAACCACAGTGAACTATGATTGTGCCACTGCATTCCAGCAGAGGCAACAGAACAAGACATTGTCTCAAAATAAATAAAGCCCAAATTTCCACCTTTCCCAATCACTCTTGACTCTAGGAGCTCCTCTCTTTGAACAGGGATACTCACAGCACCACTGTGTCTGTGTCTCTGCAACCCAGCAGTGCCCAAGCCTGGCCTTTACCCCATAGTTCTTATGCCTCACCTGGGGATTTATGTTCACCGCTGATATTCTTTCCTGAGACCCCCACCCATCCATGTTCAAAATTCCACATTTATTTCTTGAGACACTGTCTTGTTCTGTTGCCTATGCTGGGGTGCAGTGGCACAATCATAGTTCTCATTTAGGCATGGAAACTAACACAAGGGACATAGAGAATTAATGTGAAGCCTCTGAGATGCTAACGCTCTTATGGGGAGAAAGCTCCATGACTCAGCACTTCCAAAACAAACAACATGATAAAACCCACCAGAAGGGACCTGGATGCTGAGCAAGATGCAAATGACCCTAACCCTAACCCTAACCCATACATCCTGGACACCAAGTGCTGGGGTGGAGAATAGAGGGACACTCTGAGAACACACTCCAGAAATGCTCCCTGGGGAAGATGGGTTGCTCAGGTGGATGTAGAGAGGGTGCATTTCAGTGGAGAGGGTGTGTTTAGGTAGAGGATGGGATCTGCTCCACCCCTCTGGATCCCATCCTCTCCACATTCCCCCCTCATAGGGAATAACAGATGCCAACATTCCCCCAAATCTCCCCCTAGACAAGAACACTGAGGGTCATGTCAGGCTGCCCCTTTACTTCTCCCCTCACATCCAATCAGATACCCTGTTCTTGGGATTTTCTCCCCTTGTGTTTCAGGAACCCATTGCCATTTTCCCTAAGCCAAGATTCCCATTTCAGGACACACCTATACATTTCCTTTATATATTTTTTGACAAGCACACATCCCTAAGCTCTACCTGTAGAGACTTTGATCTGATCTGCCCAAGTGGTACCTGGGTAGTGGTGCTTTTTACATTTTCCAAATGATTCTGAAGTGCAATGGGGACTGATCCCCGGCTCTAAGCCTTCATCACTACCAAACTGGAGAGACAACAGTCCCCTTGTGGTCAGGTGCAGTTTGTCTTCCTCTCCAGTCCTGAGCCTCTGCCTTCTACCATGCAAGCCCCTACAGAGCATCCTTCTTTTGTTTAATTGAGGTGCAATTTGCACACAATAGAGTCTGCAGATATTTAGGGTATAACTCAATGAATTTTTATGTATGTCTGCACCCATATAATCATGACCCTTCTCCAAATCAGCATCTAGGCAGTTCTAAGTATACCAGAGCCTCCACATGCCCCTCCCAGCCTGTACCCCTGCACCTCTGTGAGCATAAAGTAGTGTCCTGGATTTGGACCCTCCTGTAGGCAAAGGTTTCTCTGTGCCTAACTCCCTTACTTAACACCTGACTGTGGGATGTGCCCATGTGGTTACTGTGCTAGGAGTCCATTCTTTGTTCTGCTGCACAGTCTTTCTGCACATGGACCATAACACATGGAAATCTACCCAAATCAAGCCTCTGTTGGTCAGACACATGCAGCACTTAGAATCCACAGTTTCATTTTATAGATACCAACATGGAATGTTCTCAGACACAGTGCTTAAGGGGGAAAAAAAAGGAAACCAAATGTGCTAGATAAAACACTCCCATTTACATGCATCTAGGTTCATGTTTTTAAAACAATGGGACATGTTCTATCAACAATTCATCCATGTAGAAAGATACATGAAACACACTAGAACAGCATCTCATGGAGGGAAGAAAGGAAAGGGAGTGTGAATAGGGATCAAAGGAAAGAAACAAATAGGAGAGGAATCTTGTCCTCCATATCATGCCTCCAGCGTTCAGCCAGCCAGTTGCTCCCTTCAAACATTCTAAGCTCCCCTCTGTTCTCAGGATGAAGTCTTTAATCCTCTTGGAATGCAATGGAATCCTACCACTTCTTAATGAGTTTTTGTCTAGTCATTGGGAAAAATAAACTGCACTTTCCAAATCAAGCCCTGGTTGCTGACTGCCCCTTGACATTTGCATGTGTTTTTCCATCTGCCTGACATCCCCTCCTACCACAGCCCTCCCTCCATGCTTCCCACTTTGACAACAGTCCATGCGCCCTCTCTTCAAGTGGCCTTGAGTTTGATAGTTTCCCAGGCCTCCTGGCTCAGTACCTGTGTCCGCCTTGCAACCTCTCCCTTCTCGTTGTTTCTCCAATCACCTCCTGAGGTTGAGGTCCTGGTCTGGATACTGGAAGTATTTGAAGACCCTCCACGTGATGACTAAAAATAGCACTCAGTAGTTTGGAGAGGGGAGAGGGAGTACAGATCCAGAGAGTGGCTCTTTAAGATGGAGCTCCTCAGCTGAGGCGGGAGGGTCAGACTGCTGAATTGCCCTGGGGAGGTAGGGAGAGGAGTGTCAGCAGATTGTGGCACAAGAACCCAAGACTCACTGTAGCTGGAGCCAGGTCTCTGGAGCTTGCACTGTAGAAGGAATTGTTTCTCATCTCTGTCTAGTCTTTAATCAATTCCATTAAGTGAAATGCAGCAAACTTGGTTCCTGTTTTGAGGTGGACTCTCAAACTCAGCCTGCAGTATCTGAGCTTTCTTCCAGTTCAAACTTAGCTACTCAGCCCTTGACATGGGACAATGGCTGAGTTTTCAGCACTTCAATGCTAGTCAAATTGAAACGTGAAATTTTAGTTTTCTTTTTAGACTACAACTGAGGAGCAACTTGATCTATCTGGACCTGAGGGCTCTGTGGTCAGGCTAGACCTGGGTTCTCAGAACAGTCACCTGATGGCTGAACCAACCTGGACATGTCTCTCTGCCTTTTTGAACCTCTGCTCCTCTGCTCCTTCATCATACTGATACTTGTCCTGAAGGGTGTTGTGGGGCCACAGGTAATTCATTTCAAGTGATACAGAGCAAAACCCCTTGTCTACTTATACACCTGTTAGATTACTTCTATTGCAAAGTGTTCTTATTTTAAGATATGTTTAGCATTTATTCCGCATTATGTAGGAAAGTTGTCAGTGTCTAATTCCAGTACTAATTTCCATCGTGTATTTCAGTGTGGAGAGAGTCAACATGACAGAGATGGTTTATTTTGATTTTTTCCCTGCATGTATTTATTTGATGCATTCTCTTTGAAAAATTGAGATCCATTTGGTTTAGCGCCAAATAATAACTTAGCTGAAACAGGGCGTGCTTTTAACATCACTTGATGTCCAGCGACACGACTTGAACTCAATTAAGTTGGTTCTAGGACACCTTTCCATTTGTGTTTCATAATGGAAAGTGGAGTAAATGAAAAAGCAATCAGTATAAATATGTAAAATGGACATCCTCATAATCACCAGATCATTGCTGGAAATTAAAAAGCAAGCACACAGGTCCGTGGTTTCCTTGTGATGCTCTACTGGGCTGCACGGACTTGAATTGGGTGCTAATTAAAGTTGTGCAATAATGGAATCAATGGACTTTGATTACCTTGCTGAATCTTGATATGAGAGAGTACTGTCCTCATGACAATAGTTAATTTTCTTATTGGAGTTCAAAGGTATAGAGACCAGGACCTTTATTGATAAATGGCCAGAAGCCTATGTGCTCATTAATTTCCACTGGTCATCTTAGGCAAGGTAAAAATGAATGCACAGCCACGGATGGAATTAAATACATTTTTCATCATCCATGAACCTTGAGAGAGAAAAGGGTATAGTGAGCTTAATAAGGAAGAGAGGAACTTTGTGGCAGCCATGTTTTTCATATCCATGCAGGCCGGGCACAAAGGGTAGGGGTCTTTGAGGTCTAACTATCTGTCTCTGGGAAAAGGCAGGAACAAGAACTTTTTCAGATAGTGGACATGGGTATTGGGGTGTTTTCAAGACCTCAGTAGTGTGGTTCTACCACTTCCTCACCAAGTGGCACTTGACAGACCTGACTTTAAAGATCTTTGCCTCAGTCTCTTGATATCTAAAAGTCAAAGGAAAAGCAATTTCATCCAGGTTCTCTGATAATGAGATGGGACTTCAGAACCCTGCCAGGCTAGACACTTGGCACAGCTGGAGAAATGGAAGTGTTAGTCGTTATTTATGTCATCATCATTGTTGTTATTTGTAGAATTACTAATGTGTTGAGAGGCCTGAATACCCCTCCTCCTGAACATTACCTCCTGCAGGAAGACTGAATGGCTTCCCATCTCTGGAAAGTGACAAGACAGTCACCAAATCTTTAGCCATGTAAATATTCAACATAACAGCCCAAGTTCCCTAGCCACATAGATTCCAACTCTATCATAAAACAAGTGTCCTATGAACGATTTGCAGCTGAGACATAATGTTAGTCATAGCCCTGGCTGGAAATAATGATTATTATAGATAGTTAATGTAGCCTCTACTCACAAGGGTAAGAGAGGGCTAAGGAAAGCACACCTGGCCAACAGCAGAGTGACCTTTACCTTCTCTTCCTTGAAGAGGCAAAGGGAGGAGTACTTTCCACACCTGGGAAAAAGTGATGCAATTATAGGATGCCATGGCAGGAGCAAGTCTTCTGTAAAGGGACACAGACAGTCATAGTGTCAACCCATGGGACACACCCTGGGTGGTCAATGTCAGGCTTCATCCTTTCCCCATACCTCATTGTACCTGGAAAGCAGAGGGCAGCCAAACCCGTGAGCAAGCTTACACAGGCCAACCTCCCTGGACCTGGAGTAGGGTAGAGGGATGGAGAGCTGAGCTGGAGGGGCCAGTGAAAATATCCGACAGAGACACACTCATGTGTTGACCCCTGACAGGAGCCCCCGGGGCTGCCTCAGTTTCTTCTTAGCTCCTGAGTGGTAGGCAGCTGCATTTAAGTCTGTCTGTGTGCACTTTCTCAAGTGTACACATTATCAGTCATTTGTGAGGACCTAGGGTTCAGGATGACTATGCCCAGCACTGCATTTTTTTCCTAGAACCCAACCATTCTAAAGTGTTTCCTAACAGAGGAAAAGGTTTCTCTTTGCTGATTTCATCTCCTCTCCAAGAAGGGGCTTTGGAGAAAACACACTTCTCTAATTACCTGGGATAAATCCAAAATCTAAGGCATCTTCTTGACAAACTTAGGTAGACAAAGGTCAGGGGTTGGCATCAAGAGCTCTAACTGAGGAGATGTAGGTACACACCAGAGCTGTCACACCTATTGTTTGGCCAAGGCTCAACTTTGATGTTTATGTTGTAAAGGGACAAGAATGTAAAGGGAAGAGAGAGAAGACCTTTATGGAGGAATTGAGCCTGCTGCATGCCTTCATTGCTTGGCCTGCCTTCACTGGTCACTGGAACTCTTTCATACAGCAGGGGTGCCTTTATTGTCAGAGCTCAGAATGGCTGCAACTGTATGCTGAACTTAGCTCTGTGTGTAATTATATGGGTGTATAATGATGTGTATATGTGTATGGTTGTGTCAGTGGTTGTATGTAATGTGTATGTGATGTGTATGTATGTGATGTGGTTGTGTATGTTGTTTGTGGGTGTCGCATGCTCCCCCCAGATGTGTGAGACAGAACACAGGCCCCAAGGAGTTCGCCATCTAGTCCAGTTGGGGATAAGTAAGATGTGCCCCTACCTGGGCCTGATGAAGGCTTCAGGGCCTGAACTATCACCATGCTGGCAGGAGGAGTCCAGAGGACCTTGCGGAGGAGAAGGTGTATGCTGTACACCTTCAGGAACCCTCCTGAAGTCCTGGAATCTGACTTGAACAGGAGACCTTCATCTCCCTCTTAATCCTCTTCTCAAACTGTTTCACAAGAATTCAAATACAAACCAAAGCTGATCATAGCATGAACCTGTAAATGCTTACCTAGACTTGCTGGTTGCTAAGGTCTAGCAGCACCCTCTTTACACCCCTTTCTTACATGTTCTGGAATATTTGAAATCAAGTTGCAAACACTCTGTCACTTCCCTGCTCCATTTGAGCCTGCATCTCAAAGCAGCAGGTATTCCCTGACAGGACCACGTGCTGCCACCTCACCTGGGGAAATTAAAATGGGTACAATCATAGCAGCATACAGTCCAGATTCAAATGTTTCTCAAAATGTCATGTACAACTATTTTCTTTTTTAAAAATTTATTTTAAAATTGTGGAGTACTGTTAAGGGTTAGTTATACAAATATTTATTAAGTTACCCTCGTTGATGAGGTGTGACCCTCCTTCCCCAGGCAGATATCAACTAGCATTAATCCCAACTCCCTGCCCCCACCCCTTGTAGTTTCCTAACACTGTCAATTGTTTTCTTATAGCATTATGGTAGTTGTTCAAGGTCCACTTATGAGTGAGAATATGTGATACTCAGATCTTTGTATATGTGAAACATCACTCAGTATTATAAACTCTAATTCTATCCAGGTTGCTGTGAAATTCATGATTTTGTTCTTCTTTATGACTATGTAATATTCCATTGTGTAAATGTAACACTTTTTTTTTATCCAATCCTCTTTTGATAGACAGCGCCGTTGGTTCCATTGTCTTGCTATTGTGAACAATGCTGCGATAAACATACGTGTGCAAGCATCTTTTTCATAGAGTGATTTGAGTTTTTCTGGGTATATTCCCAGTAGGGGGATTGCAGGGTCATATGGAAGGTCGATTTTTAGAGCTTTTAGGAATCACCACACTGTTTTCCACAGAGGCTGTACTAGTTTACACTCTTACCAACAGTGTAGAAGTATTCCCTTGTTGCCACATCTTCTCTGGCATCTGTTATTTTTTGAGTTATTGATGTTGGCCATTCTGACTGGAGTAAGTGGTATTTCAGTGTAGTTTTAATTTGCATCTCCTTGATGACTAGTGAGGCTGAACATTTTTTCATGTATCTGTTGGCTGCTTGTATGTCTTTTTTTGAGAAGTGTCTATTCATATCTTTTGCCCACTTTGTATTGGGGCTGTTTGTTTTTTTTTCCTTTCAGCATCTTTAAGTTCCTTGGAGATCCTTGATGTTAGGGCTTTGTCAGACATGGAGTTGACAAATATTTTTTCCCAGTCTGTAGGCTGTCTCCCTACTTTCTATATGGTTTCATTGATTTGCAGAAGCTTCTCAGTTGAATGAGGTCCCACTTGTCTATATTATCTTTTATGGCCTGTGTATTTCAGGTTTAGCTCAGAAGTTGGTTGCCAGTTCCAACTTCCATAAGGGTGTCTTCTGCATTTTCTAAGGTTCTTGTGGTTTGAGATTTTATATTTAGGTCTCTGATCCATTTAGAGTGAATTTTTGTGTATGAGTATAGAGAGGGGTCTTGTTTGAATCTTCTGCATGTGGTTAGCCAGTTTTCCCAGCACCATTTACTGAATAGGTTTTCATCTCCCAGTGATAAGTGGTGGAGGCTTTGTAGAAGATGAGTTGGTTGAGAACTTGAGGTTTTTCTTCTGGAATCTCAATTCTATTCCATTGATCTACATGCCTATTCTTGTATCAATACCAGACTGTTTTGATTATTGTAGCTCTATAAAAAGGTTTAAAGCCTGAGCTGGGCTCGGTGGGTCAGCCTGTAATCCCATGCTTTGGGAGGCTGAGATGAGTGGATTGCCTGAGCCCATGGGTTTGAGACCCACCTGGGCAACTTGGCAAGACCTCATCTCTACAGTAAATCAAAAAATTAGCCGGGCGTGGTTGCGCATGCCTGTAGTTCCAGCTACTCCAAAGGCTGAGGTGGAAGGATCACAGGAGCCCAACAGGTCGAGGCTGTAGTGGCCGGGAGCAGCTGCACTACAGTCTGGGTGACAGAGTGAGACTCCAACTCAAAAAAATAAAATAAATAAAATAAAGTCCGAGAGTGTGATACCTTCTGCTATTTTTATTTTTTTCTTTTGCCGAGGATTGTTCTGGCTATTCTTGCTCATTTATGTTTCCATAGGAATTCCTGTATTGCTTTTTCTAGATCTGAGAAGAATGTTGCTGGTAATTTGATGGGCATTGTGTTAAATCTGTAGATTACCTTAGGTAGGATGGACATCTTAACAATGTTGCTTCTTCCAATACACAAGTATGAGATATTTTTCCACTTGTTTGTGTCCTCTTTGATTTCTTTGAGCAGCGTTTTGTAGTTTTCATTGTAAAGGTCTTTCACATCTCTGGTTAGGAAGTTGCCAAGGTATTTCATTTTTTGTGTAGCTATTGTGAATGGGATTGTGCTTTTTATTTGAGTTTCTGTTTGTTTATTATTGGTGTAAAGAAATGTGATTATCTTGTGCACATTTATTTTATACCCTGAGATTTTGCCAAAATCATTTATCAGTGCAAGGAGGTTTTTGGCAGATTCTCTTGAGTTTTCAAGGTATACAATCATGTCATCTGCAAAGAGAGGTAACTTGACTTCCTCTTTTCTTATTTGGATACCCCTGATCAGATTCTCTTCTCTGATTGCTCTAGCTAGGACTTCTAAAACTATATTAAACAGGAGAGGTGAGAGTGGGAATCCTTGTCTTGTTCCAGTTTTCAGGGGAAATGATTCCAATTTTTGTCTGTTTAGGAGTATGCTGACTGTGGGTTTCTTGTAGATGGCTTTTACTATTTTGAGGTATGTTCCACCTATGCCTAGGTGTTTGATGGTTTTTATCAAGAAGGGGTGCTGGATTTTATCAGAAGCTTTTTCTGTGTCTAATGATATAATCATGTGGTTTTTGTTTTGACATCTGTTGATGTATCTAATTACATTTATGGTCTTATGAATGTTGAATCAGCCTTGCATCCTGGGGATGAAGCCTACTTGGTCATGATGGGTGATTTTTGAGATGTGTTGTTGAATCCAGTTTGCTAGGATCTTGTTGAGAATCTTAGCCTCTATGTTCATCACGGATATTGACCTGTAGTTCTTTTTCTTTGTTGGGTCTTTACCTGGCTTGGGTATCAATGTGATGTTAGCTTCATAAAATGACTTGGAGAGAGTACCATCTTTCTCAATCACCTGGAGTACTTTCAATAGGATTGATATCAGCTCCTTCTTGTATGTCTTGTAGAATTCACCTGGAAGGTCATCTATCTGGTCAAGGGCTTTTTTTGTAGGTAGTTTTCTTAAGACATAGTCAATTTCCTTTATTGTTTTTGGTCTATTTAGGGTCTCAATTTCATCTTGTTTCAACCTAGGGAGGTTGTATGATGTCAGAAAGTTCTCCATTTCCTTTAGGTTTTCTTTTTTTATTTTCTTTTATTTTTTTGTTTTTTTTGAGTTGGAGTCTCACTCAGTAACCCAGACTAGAGTGCAGTGGCTGCTCCCAGCCACCGCAGCCTCAAACTGCTGTGCTCCGGCGATCTTTCCACCTCAGCCTTCCAAGTAGCTGGAACTACAGGCACATGCTACCATGCCTGCCTAATTTTTTTGATTTATTGTAGAGATGAGGTTTCTCCAAGTTGCCCAGGAGGGTCTTGAACTCACGGGCTCAGGCAATTCACTCAACTCGGCCTCCCAAAGCACGGGATTACAGGCTGAGCCACCAAGCTGGCCTCCTTTAGGTTTTCAAGTTTGTTACCACACAAATATACATAGTAGTCTCTGGTGATCTTTTGCATTTCTTCAGGGTCAATTGTGACTTCATCTTTTGTGTTTTCAATTGTGTTTATTTGGGCTTTTTCTCTCTTTTTCTTGGTCAGTCTAGCTAGGGGACCATCGATCTTGTTTATCCTTTCAAAGAAGCAGTTTTTTGTTTCATTGATTTTTTTGTATTATCCTTTATCTTCTATGTTCCAGATTTGGGCTTTTATTTTGGTAATCTGGATTCTTCTGCTGAAGTTAGGGTTTTGGTGGTCTTGCTTTTCCAGCTTCCTTAGGTGACTTGTTAGGCTGTTAATTTGTTATCCTTCCATTTTCTTCATGTGATTTTGTAGAGATATGAATTCCCCTCTTACTACTTGGTATCCCAGAGATTTTGGTAAGATGTTTCTTCATTTTCATTTGTTTCCAGGTATCCTTTAATCTCTGTTTTGAAACCCATGTTGACCCAGGAGTTGCACAGTATCATACTGTTTAGTGTCCATGTCTTTGTTGGTTTTGGTGAAACTTTGTTGGTGTTGATATTTATTTTTACTCCACTGTGGTCTGAGAAGGTGTATGGCTAAATTTCAAACTTTTGGAATTTGTTTATGCTTGATTTATTGCCAAGGATTTGGTCAATCTTAGAGTACATTCCATGTGGTGATGAGTAGAATGTATATTCTATGGTCGTTGGGTGTACTGTTCTGTAGGTATCAATTAAGTCCATTTGGTCAAGAGTCAGATTGAGGTTCCGGATCTCCTTGCTGATTTTTTGTCCTGATGATCTGTCTAGAGTTGTGAGTGGGGTATTAACGTCCCTGGTTATGATAATATTAGAGTCAATATCTTTTTTGAGTTTACCTAGAAGCTGCTTTCGGAAAGTTGGTGCTCCTATGTTGGGTGCATATATGTTTAGGATGGATATTTCTTGTTGATGGATTGAACCTTTTATCATTATGTAGTGGCCTTCTGTATCTTTTTAAATTTTTGATAGCTTAAAGGGCATTTCTTCTGAGATTAAGAGTGCAGACAATCTTGCAGACAATCACCTTTCTTTTGTGTTCCATTAGCCTGAAATTTTGCTTCCTATCCTCTTATTTTGAGTCTGTGGGTGTCCATTTGGTGAGACGTGTCTCTTAGAGGCAGTATATTGTTGGCTCATGATATTTTATCCATTTTCCCATTCTGTATCTTTTCAGTGGTACATTTAGTCTATTCACATTCAGGCTAATTGTTGAAATGTGAGAGTTTATCCCTGTCATTAGGTTCTTATAGAGGTGTTGTTCCTGTTTGCTTGTTGTCTTTCTTTTGGCTTTTGAGTTGATTCATGTGTGTTTTCAATCTTTTTCCTGTACTCTTTTGAAGAACGTTGTCGTTCTTTTTTTTTCTTTTCTTCTGTGTTTAATACTTTCTTAAGTGTTTCATGTAGAGGTGTCTGGAGGCAACATAAGTCCTTAAGGATTGGATATCTGGGAAAAATTTTAATTCTCTCTCTATGATAAAGCTTAGCTTGGCTGGGTAGGTTATTCTTGGTTGAAATTGATTATCTTTGAGAACTTTGAAGATTGGGCTCCAAGTTCTCCAAGGCTGAAGAGTTTCTGTAGATAAATCAGCGGCTATTCTAATTGGTTCAATGGTAGGTAGTCTGACCTTTTTCTCTTGCTGCCTTTAGGATATTTTTCTTTTATACCTACTTTGTTTAGGAGAATTATTATGTGTTTGGGAGTTGGTCTTCTCATTTCCTGTCTTGCAGGGGTTCTCTGAATCTCTTGTTTTTTAATTGTCACATCACTGATGAGATGAGGGAAGTTTTCTTGAATAATTTCATGGAATATTTGTTCCAGGTTGGTCTCTGTCTCTCTTTCTGCCTCAGGAAGTTCAATTACTCTTAGTTTCGGTCTCTTGACATAATCATTCATCTCTTGAGGGTTTTGTTCTGTCTTTTTAAGCTTCTTTTCTATGTTTTTGACAGTTTGGGTTAGTTCTATATTTTGATCCTCAAGCTCTGAGATTCTTTCTTCTGCTTGGCTAATTCTGCTTTCCATGCTTAACTGTTTGTTATTTATTTCATTCACAGTATTCTTTACTGCTGGCATCTCAGTTATCAATTCCTTCCTATTTTCCTCTTGTCTCTTCTCAATTCTTTTTAATCTCTCAATTAATGTCTTGAGATCTGGGTTTGTAGTTTGAGACCAGCCATTCTGGGGGCTCTTCATTGTTTGTATTCTGAAGTCTATTTTCTCAGTGTCTGACCTCCCAGGGATCTGTGAGAGACCCATATTTTTCTTTTGGTTTTTCTTCATTTGTGTAGATTTTCCTCTACCCTCTTTCTCCTCCCTCTTCTTTAATTCTGTTTTTCAGGGATGGTAGAGTTGCTTTTACTTTTTTTTTTTTTTTTACTATTTAAAATTTTTTTTTAACTTTTTTATTTACTATTTTTAATTTTTTATTGATTTTCTTATTCATTTATTTTCTTTACCTTTTTTTTACTATTTTCTTTTCTGTTCTTTTGTTTCAATAAAAACCCAGCATTGAGTGCATTTGGTTGTCTCCCTCACAGTAATAGGTATCTGATTTTCCTGTAGCTGCTATAACAAATTATCACAAACTTGGTAGCTTAGAACAACAGATTTCTACTTCTTGACAGTTGTGGTGGACAGAAGTCTGAAATCAAGGTGTCAGCAGGGTTGATCCATTCTGGGGCTCCAGGAGGGGATCCTTCCTTGCTGTACTCACAGCTTCTGGTGATTGGCTGCCAGATGTGGTGTTTCTTGGCTTTTGTATGCATCACTCCAGTCTCTAGCTCTGTCTTCATATGGCCTGCTCCCTGTGAGTCTGTCTTCATGGGGCATTCTCCTCTTCATAGAAGTACATCAGTCACTGAGTTAAGGTTCCCACCAATGACTTCATTTTATGGTGTTTAGTTCTGTAAAGACCCTGTCTCCAAATAAGATCACATTCACATTCTTAGGTACTAGGTGTTAGAAGTGGAGCATATATTCTGGTAGGACACTGTTCAGCTCATAAAACGGATTTCAGTCAGGTACACCTACCTGCCCTTTGTTTTTTCATGACATTGACATTTTCTGGAAAGTCAAGGCCAATTTTCCTGTAAAATGATGTTCGTGTCTTCCTTGTAATTAGACATAAGGGGCAACTTTTTGGCAGGAGTGCTACATGGGGAGGCCATGCACTCTTCCACATTGTATCTCATTCATAATTCATTGATAGTTGGTTCCACAAGTGCTGATGCTAAGCTTGGTCACCTGACTAAGGTGGCAAGCACCTGTCCTCTCCATTAAAGGTGCATTCCCCCCTTTTAAGGTGTGAATTATCCATGTGCATCCTTGGAGACTGTGTGTGACTTCTCTCTTTCACACAAATGTTCTTCTATTGCTGCCAGTACCCACTGATGATCTTATTCCCTTATTTTTATTTTCTCATTCTTTCTGCATCTATTGACTGGCTACTCTCCTTTTTTTTTCTGATTATCACTTGGGACTTTGGTACTCTTACTGCTATCCAGTGTTTTGTAGTCAATTATTCTACTTGACAGTCAATTTGTCCCAAGTCTGGCCAGGTCCCTGTCACTTGGACCCAATGTCTTAGGACGTGTCACCATTGGTCTTTGCATTTTTTCTGACTTTCTGGCACCTGATGATGTCCTAGAATCACCTTGTACTTTCCTGTCCAATGCCTGGAGTCAACCATTTCTCCATAAAACACTGGCTTTTATTAGTGAAGCCTTGCCCTCAGAAACCAAGATCTGGGTACTAGTGTGTTCATTGCTTCCAATTCCTTTCAGACAACATAACCAGGATTTTTTTTCCAAAAATGTGAAGTCATATAAATACCTCCAATTCAAGTTAAACTCCTCAGAGTCTCTCTTGGTTTCCCATGTTTCATATTTGTATGCTTATTTCCCTATAGAGATAAGCTATTTTCCCAAGACTCCAGTGTGGCTCTCCTTTGCTCCATCCTCTTATAGACGTGAAGGAGGTTCAGTGGTGCTACCTCAATACTCCTAGCCATGATACACCCACTAATCAGCTTTACATTTTCTTGGGCATTGTATTTGTTCACATAAAAGAGCCCTCCAACCCAGCTAGCTCCATGACACCACAGAAAGAAGTCGTGTTAATATTCAATGCAGAGACACCAGCTTCACAGGAGGCCACACATAGGCATCAGGATGAGATCTTGGTGCTTTTGCCAATGGGCTGTGATTTTTATGCAGTCACTGACCTCTCTGTGTGGTAGTTCTCCTGATTGGTCCTAGAGAAAGACCTTTCCTGTCCCTTGGGGATGTTATTAGGATAAATGAGGTTATCACTGTAAAAGCACTTTGAACACAGGGGGGGGAAAGTTAAACTTCAGGGTTTGCTTTATGAATTGCTTTTATATTAATTTACTTTTGAATTATGTAAAACAGCATTTATATGATATAAAATATAAAACATTTATTTCATTCAACAATAAAATACTTATAATTTTCCCTTGAAGAGTCTCATTCCCACTCCCAGTCCTTCTTTCTTTTCCATGCTCATCTCTTATGGGTCACCATTTCAACTACTTCTGTTTTATTTTTCAGTGTGTGTGTTTTTTAAAATAAACTAATATATAAATCCATTTTAGTTTCTTACACAGAAGGAGAGAGACATACTATATATATACTATGAATGCCATATATGCCATTGCAATTTGTTCTTTTTAACAAACTACACTGGCATTTATACCACATTGGCTTATAGAGTTTTCTGTATTCTTTCCTGTGACTGCATGCTATTTTGTAGTGCAGATGCACTGTAGGTTACTCCTCCAACCCCATGGATGGGTATTTAGGTCTTTTTAGTATTGTGTGATCATAAACAATAGAATAGCCATGTGTCAGTTTTTATGAATAGAGGTGTACCTTTGGGCTACATTGCAGATGTGATATCACTGCATCAAGAGTTTCTCTCACTGTAGTTATGTCTTAGTCTTCTCATGTTGGTATAACAACCAGAGACTGTGTAATTTATGGATGATAGAAATTTATTTCTCATAGTCCTGGAGGCTGAGATGCTGCTTTCTGAAGCCCTGGCTACCCTTCTAATAATCTCAGTGGCTTGAAAACTGTGATGGGGAGGCAGGATGGCCAAGCAGAAAGGGCAGTGTTTGGAGAGTCAGGTCATTCTGGACAGCAAATCTACTCTCATGAGACTTCAGACATGGCCCGTGTCTCTCTCTCCTTTTTGTTCATCAGTTTCTTGTTAACACAAAATAATGATGCAAGCACTCCACCATGCTATTTTGGGATTAAATAGCACAGTAAGTTTTCAATAAATGATAACAGCACATTGTGTCCCATACAACTCTCCAAGTTCATCAATGAAGAAAAATACAAGCAGGGACTAAATACAAAGCAACACACAGGGCCGAATACCAGGTCACAGGTCACACATTCTTTCTGTAGGCATGGGCTGTGACTGGAGCGGGGCCGAGGGGAAGACTATTTCTTCTATGGTTCCATGTCACTTATTCTGATCACATTGGCCCTGGCTTGACATCTGAGTGAGGAGGTTTTGCTTCAGGAAGAGAAAATGTAGGGTCCTGACTTTATGTTCCAGATATAAGCGTTGTAAATCCAGCTCTACCCCCAAATTTGGGTGACTGTGAAGAGTCAAGGTTTCTCTGAACCTGTCTCCTCATCTGAAAATTGAGCTTATTGTTATCACTCTGATGGACACACAGAATCTCCATATTATGGATAACATTGTGATCCCCAGAATCATGGATTCAAGCACTACTCGCTGTAGCTATGAATGTGATCTTGTTTAGAGTAGGATGGACCCTGAATACAATAAGACAGTTGTCCTTATAATAAGAAAAGAGACATAGAGATACACACAGAGGAGGAACTGTGGGAAAAGCCACAGAGAAGAAGATAGAGGCTGAGATTGAAGTGATGCACGCATAAGCCAAGGAATTCCTGGGGCCACCAGGAACTGGAACGAAAGAGGCAGAGAGAATCCTCCCTTAGGTCTTCCAGAGGAAGCACGGCCCTGCAGACACCTTGATTTTAGGCTCTGGTTTCCAGAACTGTGAGATAATGCATTTATGTGGTTTTAGGTCACCTGGTTTGGGGTCCTTTGTTATGGAAGTCACAGTAAACTCATACACTCCAACTTGCTTGATTTAAGTAGGGAGCTGGAGACACATGCATGCACATGTGCACATACTCATACACACCAGAATTATGCTTCTAACTTCAGGTCCCTCTTCCTCCCCAGTCCATTTGTTTATACTAGTATATACCAGGAATAATTTTTTATAAAGAAACTGACCCTTATTGCCCCGTGCAGCAATTCGTACAGCTGTGTGAGGCTATCATCCCAAGAAGAACCCCTTTCAGAATGTGGAAGCCCAGGGCAATTTCCTCTTTCACCCATATGACAGAAGTTGGCAGGGCAGGGAAGCGTGTGACTGCTGAGAGCCCTCCAACCCAGCTAGCCCCATGACACCACAGAAAGAAGCCATGTTAATATTCAATGTAGAGACGCCAGCTTCACAGGAGGCCACGTGTAGGCATCATGATGAGATCTTGATGCTTTTGCTAATGGGCTGTGTGATCTTTATGCAGTCACTGACCTCTCTGTGTGGTAGTTCCCCTGATTGGTCCTAGAGAAAGACCTTTCCTGTCCCTTGGGGATGTTATTAGGATAAATGAGGCTATCACTGTAAAAGCACTTTGAACATAGAGGGAAAAAAAGGCAACATCACATAGATCCAAGTTAATATACTTATTACTGGACTAGAAATTTCTTCTTACCTTAGCTAATAACGCTAATTTGTTTCTACAGTATATTAAAATGACAAGCTTTTAGCTCCTGCTCTTAAAGCAAGAAATCCTTCGTCTGTTCTCATTCTCTTCTCAGTGGGGGAAAACGCAAGCAGCAGTGGCCAGTCACTGACAAAGCAGATGGCAAAGGCATTCATGTAGAAAGTGAGCCACAGAGTGATGTCCTGGCCTACTCATCCTTCTTGGCCAGGTCAATTGCCCCTTCTGCAAGACACCTTCCAAGTGTGGAGTGAACGTCAGAAATTTCTCCTCCAAAATTTTCCGCTATGCATTGTGGCAATAGGAGCGTCTTCCCCCTCCTTTGGGAGTTCATGCTTTCTCCCATGGTGTTTGTGAAGACAGCTCAGTTTTTGTCAGAGGAAGAAAAGAACAGATGAAACAAGCTGGGAGCAAGATCTTCCCTTGTGAGTCAGGAGTATTTTGTTATGTAGGATTAATCAGTTGCAGAAACACTCATGTTGTACCGCCCCCTCCACGTGCCAGCCTCTGTGCTGGTCCCAGGAATCCAGAGATTGATAAAACATGGTCTTTGCTGTTGAAGGACTCAAAGTATGGTTAGGGAAAGAGATGGTTTGGCAGAATCAGTTATCAGGCAGTGTGATAAAAAATGTGGAAATGAGGAGAGATAACTGAAATATAAAAGGATAAGTGCATGCCTGAGAAGAATCACTAACAGAATCAGCTTCTGGTTGGAGAAGGCAGATTATCTTCTAGGTCCACAGAAGCACAACTCGAGGCTATTTAGATCCATGCAAACATGGGTCTAAAAGGAAATAGATTGTGAGATGCCAGGGGTCAGTGAAGGAAGGCTGAATCCTGAGTTCGGTGCCAGCAGTGTTTCCCTTGGCTGATCCAGAGAGGCATGAGAGCCCACAGTGTGAACCCACTTCCCGCTGGGCCTTGTTTTCTACTGTGTGCTGTGGTTACCTCCATAAAATGTGATTCAGTACAAGTGTATCAGTCATGGTTCTGCAGAGAAACAGAACCAATTGGATATATAGAGACTTATAAGAAGATATTTGTTATGGGAATTGGATCATGCAGAGGCTGAAGCGTCCCACAATATGCTGTTTGTAAGCTGGAGAACTGGGAAAGCTGGTGGCATATTTCAGTCTGAATCCAATAGCCTGATAATTGGGGTAGGGAGGGCTGTGGTTGTGCTAGTGAAAGTCCCAGAGTCCAAAAGCTAAAGAACTGGGGTTTCTGATTTTGAGGCAGGTGAAGATGAACATCCCAGCTCAAGAAGGAAGAGAATTCACCCTTTTCCTTTTTACTCTTTCCAGGTCCTCAACAAATTCGATGAAGCTGGCCCACATGGGGGAGGGTGGGACTTCTTCACCTAGTCTACTGGTTCAAATGCTAATCTCTTCAGGAAACATCCAAAGAAACAAATAAAGTAACAGTGTTTTACCAGTCATCTGGGCATCCCATGCTCTGCCAAGTTGACACATAAAATTAATCAACACACCAAGTGTCCATCTCCTGAAATGTTCTGATCCTGCAGTCTTTCAGCAGCATTCCTGCCATTACTGTGGCCATGTAGGCACTTATTCACTATGAGTAAGTAGATTCTCCTGATAGCAAAGGACAGTGGTTTAAACACTCAGATTAATTGTCATTTTACTTTGCTTCAGCCCTTCTGAAGTTAGTCACTGTGTATCAGTTCATTAATTCATGAGTGTGATCTTAGTCCACTAAGATTACATACTCACAGAGTGCAATTTAAATACTTGCCAGGTCTTAAACTTTGATGGAGAAAAGAGAGCATATGTGTCACAGCTTTGTCCACCTCTGCTGGTGGCAGACATCACTTATCAATCTTGGCATCCTTTCCCATTGAGTCCTAAATGCACTTGAGATCCTCTCTATGCAGGGCTCCATGTAGGCTCTGAGAGATCGCTAGATTTGGCTTGGGACATGATCAGTCTTGGCACCCATGCTATGGGAAGATCACATGCTGTCAAGCTGAGAAGTTTTCTGACCTGGTTCTTGGACACAGAATGAGCATGCATGTTTCTGCAAACACATAGAAATATGAATTTTGCCCCAATGTCTCACTAAACACTTTTCATCCCTCCTATGATCTACTTCCAACCAACTCACATCCTGTTTTATCTCACTAGTTCCATGCTCTTAGCTCCAGACTGGATTGTAAACCCTAGCTTCACCTCAAGTTAGAATCCTTTTCCTAATTTTTCCTCTTGCTGTCCAGAGTTGACTCACCCTCCAGGTGGTTTCTTGATCACTTCCCATTCTTCAGATCCAAAATGACTCATTGCTCTGATAAGTGGATGTCACCACCAATTATTGAGTGTTAGCAAATGCCACTTCGTGCATGTCATTCTAATGCTTAAAATTGCACTGCAAAGTATGCATTTTCATTTTCATTCTACACATGATGCCAATGAAGATCAGGAAGAAAAGGAATGTACACTGAGCCACACAGACCTGGACTATGAACCTAGGTTGGTCTGAACCAAAACTTGTACTCCCTAGACTGGGCTATGGCACTTCCATTACATTCATTCATTCACTATATCTAAATATAATTATTGATGAATACACTGAGAAGAAATTCAGGCCTGGCTCTCTGTTTCACAAATAACAAAATAGAGAGTACAATGTAGACTATGACTAGTCCTACAGATCAGAGTCCGAAACACCAAATGGAATTGCAAGTAAATTCTGCTCTATCTTTTCATTAGGTGAGAATCTGGGTTGTGGATCCTTCTTAGGAAAGAGTACACATTGCCCCTTCATTTTAACCCCTCCCCAAAACAATTGTTTCTCCCTATATCCTGTTTCTTTCCAGATGGGGAGAAATCAGTTCTATACCCCTCTGGGACTCCTCCACCTCCACTTTTCACTAATTTATTCCCTGGAAAGAAGAGTGGAAAACTGAGCCCTGAGGCACTGCTGGGAGTTGGGTAGCATCCGGCTCTGTAGAGCAAGGCTACGCAAAATCTATACAAAAAGTATCCTACACGAAGAGTAGTTCATCTTCAAAGAGAGTGAAGGCCTGCTCCAGGTTTGCAAAGCTGGTTGGGTGAGTGCCTAATTGCAGACTTCAATTTTGGGATCGGCACTCATCTGTAGGTGAAGTAGGCTGGCTCTTTGAGTCCCGCAAGCTGCCCTGAGACCAGCTCCTGGGTTTGCCCTACTCCAGATGCTTGAGATAGGGGTCTAAGGGCCTCCCAGCTCGAGAATTGTGGAAAATCACCTGTATCATCTGGCAGTGACAGGGTTCCTGGAGCCACATGATTCAGGGTAGGCTCCTTTACACGGTGGTAAGGAATTTAGGAATCAGGCCTCAGTCATCCTTCTAATTTCTCTCAGTTCCAGATTTGGGGGTCCTGCCCCAGTCATCACTTTCTAGCCAAGTTGCTTTAGGGAACATGGTAACATATTGTCATCAGTCTGACTGGGGACTCTGCCAAGCACTTCTGACAAATCTGGGTTTTCATTTTGATTTGATTCGACAACAGCAATGACCCAACAGTACCCCCATGCAGGACCAGCCCTGCCCATAGCTCAGGCTGCCCACTCCTGCACTGGCTGCCCACACCTCCATTGACACCCCCACCCCATCACAGGCAGTTTCAACTCCAGCATCAGCTTAGTTAGGAAGTACAGCTGTGACTGCTGAGACCGGAGAGCTCTCAGCCCTACAGAGTCAACCCTCTGCTCCCCTTCCTTTCTCATTAGAGCCCAACAAAGTTTTCAACTTTGCAAAGAGAACATCAAGAGCCTGGGATAAATCATACAGAAGCGGGTTGTAAGAGGGGACCCAGGCTTGGGCACGGGGAAGAGGTGGCTCACTGATACGGAGAGGAACTAGACCTAGAGGCAGGAAGCTTGGGCACCGAGCCTAGCTCCACTGCTTGGCAAGTGAGTAGCTTTACAAACATTATCTCCTCTGAGACTCAACTTCTTCATCTGTGAAATAGGGATAATCTCATTTCCCCCAAAGAGTGGGGCATGGATTAATCAATAAACTAAGTAGAATATTTGACACATACAAAGAGAATACTGCCAGGCACAGTGGCTCAAGCCTGTAACTTGGAAGGCTGAAGCGGAGGACTGCTTGAGGCCAGAAGATTGAGACCAGCCTGGGTAACATAGCAAGGTCCCATCTTTACAAAAAAAAATTTAATAATGATAATAATAAAAAGAGACTACTCCAGTATATTGATACCATGAGTGAGGTTAGGCTGGAGCCTTAGATTTATTTTAAGAGTTAGCTTTTTGAGTCACCCTGAATATCTTTGACCCTCCCAGCTTGAGACCCCAAAAATCTGGAGACTTGCCCAGAAATGGGCAGTAAAAGAGCATCGCCCCAAGGGCAGGGTGGTGGGAATAGTCAACTGCAGTGCAGACGGTAAATGGTAATACCGTCTGAAAAAAAATTAAAAACCAGAAAAAAACTGAGGAAAAGTCAGTAGACTTTTTATTGTCACTTTTCATTGGCAATTCTGAATATTACCAATGATAAAATATCCCTGACCTATGCAAAAGCTGTTCCTTGGTCTGTGTTCTAAACAACTGTTCTACTTACTATTGAGTTTTTATTAAGTACATGTTCACACAAACAAACACATACACTCACAAATACACACAGATACATGCATATATACTCATGTGTTTTCATATATATTTATATGTATATAAACACACATACATATAGATAAATATTTCTGTGATGATTAATTTTTTGTGTCAATTTTCCTGGGCCACAGAGTGCACAGATTAAATGTTATTTCTGGGTATCCTTGTGAAGGCATTTCCGAATGAGATTTGCAATTAAATTGGTAACTTATAGTCATGAATTATATGACCCTCCCCATTGTGAGTGGGCATCACCCAATCTTTTGAGGGTCTGAATAGAACAAAGGCTGAGGAAACAATTTGATTTCCCTCCTACCAGCAAGAGCCAAAACATTATTCATGTCCTGCCCTTGGACTGGACTGGGATTTACACTGTTGGTTCTCCTGGTTCTAAAGTTTTCAGACTTGGACTGGAGCTTACACCATCATCTCTCCTGGGTCTTCAGCCTGAAGATGGCTTATTATGGGACTTCTCAGTCTCCATAATCATGTGAGCCAATTCCTTGTAATTCTCTCTCTCTCTCTCTCTCTCTCTCTCTCTCTCTTTCTCTTTCTCTGTCTCTCTCCCTTTACACACAACACACACACACACACACACACACACACACACACAGAGCATATTTACAAACATCACCTCCTCTGAGACTCAATTTCTTCATCTGTAAAATAGATAATCTCACTTCTCCCAAAGAGAGTGGGATGTAGATTAGTCAATAATCTAAGTAGAATAAAAATGTGTGTGTGTGTGTGTGTCTCTATATAGATATATCTATACATATATATCTCCTATTGTTTCTGACTAATAGGGGAAGCCTGACTGATACAACTTCAAGTTAACCCACTTTTATTACTCAAACTTTAACAAGCATTATTTTTACATAAAATTTGTTTTTAAAAAATTCTCATTATACAATGAGCCCCAGCACAGATGGACTCGGTCTTGTGGGTTTATTTTGAGTAAAATTTCACACCCTTGCAAAACTGCTCCATGGCCTTAGAGCAAGTCTGTGGCTTTGCCCTGCATCACTACATCTGAGGAGTCTATTTGAAATGAGCAGCCATGGCACAGAGATTGCACAAAGGAAGACTCAAAACATGAACGACCTTCTTTCTGTCATTCTGTGTGGCTGTTTGAAGGTTTTATCTCTTTTTAAAACTTAAGACAGGGAAGTAGCCTGTAAACTGTATGATGTAACATTTTTATTTGGTACAGGTACATTTTGTCTCACTCATGAACTATTTCATTGAGTTCTGATATCTTTAAAATTGAAATTATTTCTTTAAAAATGTTTTAATTGATTTAGAACTAAAGAATGTGTCAAGATTATAACTATTATTTTGGAATGTGTGAGGAGGCGCTGTTAGCATAATCTACTCTGATGTCAATCTGTCAAGTAGGCCAGGGTACAAAGTCTTATCCTGAAATAAGGATCTGTATAGAGTGAAGGGCCTGTCAGCAGGTGTTTGGGGTAGACCAGATGTCTGTCAGTAGATATGTCGATAATATCTGCAACTTTCCACGGACCTTCAAAAGTATGTTCTCTCAAAAGATATGAAGACAATAAAAACATTGAATTCATAATGGAGCTGGGACTTATACCAAGGACTCACACTGAAGACACCTGCTTCCAGATCTGTACATTTTTGCCAGACCAACACAAGCTGAGCCAATGGGTATTCAAAGGGGTTTGTCTTCAGAGAGTGCCTGAGGACAAGGAGATCTGCTTGCTGAGTGGAAACCACTTTCAGGACAAGTGGAACTCCTAGGAGGTCTGAGTCTCTGGGCACCAACTCCTGCCTGACATTTTAAGGAAGTTTGGATTTAAACTAAGACTGAGAAATAACCTACAGGACAATAAGTTAAATTTGTATTTCAGATAAACAATTAATATGTTTTAGCATAATTTTGTTCCATTCAATATTTGGGACTTCTTATGGACAGAACGTTGTGTACTCCAAATTAATATGCTGAAGCCCTAACTCCCAATGTGGCTGCATTTGGTGATAGAGCCTACATAAAAGGAATTAAGATTAAATAGAGTTGTGGTTCTGATCAGATAAAATTAGTGCCCTTATAAGAAGAGACACCAGAGAAAGCTCTCTTTCTCTCAAAAGGAAAAGGTCAAGTGAGCACACAGTAAGATACCAGCCACCTACCCACCAAGGAAAGAGTCCTCAGAGTGAAAACTACCTTGTAAGCACCTTGATCTTAGACTTTCTGGACTTCAGAACTGTAAAAAACAAATCTCTATTGTTTAAGTCACCCTGTCTATGATATTTGTTAACTACTTCTAGTAAAGTAATTATTTTTAAAAATCTGAACTTTAACTTTAGGCATCCTGTATTCTTTTTGTCTTGAAAATTCTGACAGTCCTTGTTCAGATGGTAGGCTAGGGGAGAGTAGATCTGATCTGTGTCTTGGGGACAGTAGGTGACATTCAGGGCTTCTTTATTCCTGTGGTGCAGCACTTATCAGAGTTTTGCTTGTATGATAGCTGTACTGACACCATTGCTTATATATCCCTGCCTCTTTCTGAGATCAGTTAGTTACAAATGGTATCCCAAGAATGGTCATTCTGTCCTTGACTCCCCATTAGAGGTTCAGGAAAGGTGATATGCTCAACCTCTATAATTTAAACCATGGTGTGTTCCATTAATGAGACTGAGCCCCCTGTTTCCTTTCCATCCCCCAGAGGAATGCAGGGACAAAGCAGAAACTGGACACTTGTTAGAAGAATTTGAATCAAGGACATGTATAACTTATAACACTGTCAATAAGCTTCAGAGGGCATTATGGGCTGAGCTACGCCCTCCCCAAAATTCACATGTTGAAGTCATAATCCCCCAGACCCCCAGAATATGACCATATTTTAAGACAGAGCCTTTAAGAAGGTTATTTAATAGGTAAGAGAAGTTCATATGGGAGGGATCTAGACCAATAAAACTGATTTGCTTATAAGAAGAGGAGATGAAGACACAGATACACACAGAGAAAAGACCATGTGAGGACACAGGAGAAGGACACCATCTGCAAGCCAAGGAAGAGACCACAGAAGGAATCAACCCTGCTGACACTTTGATCTTGGACACCCCACCTCTAGAATTGTGAGAGAAAAAAGTTTTGTTGTTTAAGATTCCCAGGTCATGGTTAGCACTTGGTTACAGTAACCCCAGGATGCTGCTACAGATTGATGATTGTCAGTGTTAAGGAACTGTAATAAAACATATGGCTCCCAAAGAGGTCCTTCTCTTTGAAAATCTGATCTAGTGATCTTTTGCTCAGTAACAGCAAAGAATATTTACTTTTTCACTTCATAGTAATTTTTCCCCAAAAAGTAAATGCATCTGAGTCAATCATAGCAGAACGACTAGATGCTGGATAGCATAGGGACTTAATGGTGACCCCTCAAAGGGTCTGTAAAGTTTATCTTGTTTGGAAATTGTGTCTCTGCAGATATCATTGAGTTAAGGATCTCAAGATGAGATCACCCTGCGTTAGAGGGACCCCTAATTCAATAACAAGTGTCTTTACAGGAATAAGAAAGAGAGATGAAGAGGTAAGACACAGAGAAGAAGACCACAGGATGAGAAGCAGAGACTGGAGTTATGTGACCACAAGTTAAGGAACACCAGGAACCACCAGAAGCTGGAAGAGGCAGGGGAGATCCTCCCTTGAGACTTCCAAGGGGGATAGTCTTTTGGCCTCTAAATCAGTGAGACAATAAATTCCTGTTGTCTTAGACCACCAGTCTTCTAATAATTTGCTACCATAACCTCAAGAAACTGGCAAATCCAAAATAATGAGGTTGTGTACCCTTCACAAGGCACAGACTGAACTTGGCTGTGGCATTTGTAGGTGCTTAACAAAACAGAAACAAATGAGAAAGGAATCAGAATTCAGGGGGCTTTTCTAGATACTGTCCGGCGAAGGGTAATTGCTCTCTATTCTCGCTCAGCCAGAAGCTGTCATCTCCAGAATGAGTATGTTCTTGCTATTCCAGAAAATATTCAAACATGTACAGAAATAATCACATTTTCAATGAACTAGAGGTTGAAGCTTCTGTTCCAGATGATTAATCAGACTTTATTTGCCTCTCAGAGTTGGAGTTTATATAGTTTTGGACATGGCTTCACGTTTTATATACCATCTGCTGCATTTTTAATAGTGGATGTAGAGAGTTTGCTGTTGGAAGAAGAGGTAAGAACCCTAGCAGAGGTAACCCGGATGCACCACTATTTGATTCTAGGGAAAGTTGTAACTGAAATTTTCCACCACACACACTTGAGCACTAAGACTTTCCTTCCCACAGCATCCTAGCCTTCTTGAGGGGGCTGAACCAGCATTCCAGGTATGGTCAGTCAGCCTGCTTAGACATGTGGACCAATAATCAAACTTCTTTTTAACAGTCAGATTGTGTCCATTAAAAATTGTGGATTTTTTTTTTAGTTGGAATCTCACTCTGTTGCCCAGGCAGGAGATCAATGGTATGCTCACGGCCACCACAACTTCAACCTGCTGGGCTCAGACAATCCTTCTACCTCAGCCTTCCAAGTAGTTGGAACTACAGGCATGTGCCACCACGCCTGGCTAATTTTATGATTTATTGTGGACACGAGGTCTCACCAAGTTGCCCAGGCTGGTCTTGAACTCTTGGACTCAGGCAGTCCTCTCACCTCGGCCTCTCAAAGTGCTGGGATTACAGGCTTGAGCCACTGCACCCAGCCTTCTTTCTCTGGATAGAAAATATAAATACAATATTAACCTTAAAAAAATGTAAGCCTTGCTCTGTGTGGTCCCTTTTCTCATAGAACAAGTTCTAAAGACATAAATGCCTAGACACATTTTGGCACATGTCTAACTACATAGATCTATGTACATGATGACATAGGTTAAGAATAATCTAGTGAATAGTAAATTTAATGTCAACAAAGAGAATAATGCCATAAGGTTAATTACTGAGACACAAAAGCAAGCTCGCCATGACTTCATTTTTGAAACAAAACAAAACAAAAACACACTTAGCTTTTGTTGTTGGTAGTAATGGTGGAGAGAGTCTGGGACAGAGGCTTCCACCGTGGGCTTGATGTGAGTAGTAGCCACTGAGTCAGGGAAGAAACCAGTGCTGTCCTTGGAATTCACCAATTTATAATGCTAAGGACTTAGTCAGTAGACTTAAGAAAATAAATAAGGCCTTGGGAAAGTGTGAGCCCTTGTTCCACCACTCCCAGGCAGGAGAACAGCCCCAGGTCCCTGCCCACAACCCAAAGGAGTTGCTTGTATCCTCACCAGTTCTTCCTATGGAAGGAGATTGGGGCCAGATAGGAGTGTGTGAGCCCCTAGTCTGTACTACTCTGATAAATTACCCCAAGATGGCTGTTGTAAAACAACACACACTTATTCTTCTATGTTTGAAGATTAGAAACCTGACATCTGTTTCATTGAGCTGAAGTAAAGGTGTCAATAGGACTGATCCCTTCCTAGAGGCTTTAGGGTAATCGAGTTTCTGCCTTTTTCAGTTTCTAGATATACATTCCTTGGCCTGCAGCCCCTTCCTCCATCTTTAAGCCAGCAATAGTGTAGCATCTTGCTTCAGTTTTCGCGTTCCCTCCTCCTCTCCTTAGCTGATGTCCCTCTTGATGTCATTTAGGGCTCACTTGGATAATCCAGGAAAATCTCCCCATCTTAAGATCCTTAATTTAATCAAACCCGCAGAAACTTTTTTGCCACATAAATTAACATTCACGGGGGCCTGGGATTTAGGTTTGAGGTAGGTCCCCTTGGGATCATTGCTCATCCCGCTGCAGAGGTTAAAGGGGCCTTGAGATTTCATATCCATTGCAGTTGGCAGATGGGGATACCAAAGTGCTTTCTTTGGTCTCCAAAGAAGCATGGCTAGGGGTTCAAAGTTATGCAGCTGAATCACTCTGATACTCACTGAAGGAGTGTTTTCTAAGCACCTGGTGTATATCAGCCCTGAGCCACAAACTGGGGATGCAGTCATTCACTCACTCATTCAAACATTTCCCCACTCAGTGGATACTCACTGAGGAAAGCTCTTTCCCAGAAACTTGTATGCCATTGGAGTACTTTGGGAACAGGATAGAGGTATTGCTCCCAAGAGACCAGTGATAGATGGGTACATTATAGCACAGCAAGCCACTGTGAAGAAATGGGCAAACAGTCTTGATGCACAAAAAATGGTTTCCATCAGCCTTCTGAGGTTTTGTCAAATAAGAAGTCTTCAACAGACAGTGATGAAAAATAGGAAACCTAACTGAATTGAGGTTGGCTAGGCCATGGAAAGGGTGTGGGTGCAGTTTTTCAGCAGCACTGAGGGGTGAAATGTTTGCCTCTCTCCAAGAGCCCCAATAGTTTCTTTGCCAAGAGTGCAAGGCGCACATTTAGTCTGCTTTATCTTCCAGATACATCTTGAACTTTCTACTGTCTCCCACCTCCCTCCATGTCAGATCTAGGTTATAAAGCTTCTTATGACTAATCACTCACCCAGGCATCTAGGACTGAGTCGCAGGCCTTGCATTTACAAGCGTCAAGCTTAGACTTCTTTTTACAGGCACTCTGCCATGTCCCCTAGTGACTGGCCAAGGTCAGCATGGTGGCACCCAAATAAACTTGTGACCATTTGAAAGTCCATGACCAGGAGTCTCTGGGCAGTAGAGATCAAACTTGTATGCAGTACAGAGAATCTCTCCTTGCTCCACTTCCACCTCTCCTCTGCCTCCCCCCAACTTTCCTCAAAGGGCTCTCTTCCCTCCTGGAAGTCCCCCTGTAGTCTCCTGCCCCATCCACCAGGCCCTCATGCCAAACTGTGTCTTGAGTAAGATTACTGGTTGATTCACCTTCCCAGAGACAGAGGCCAGCCAGCTCTGTGACCTTCTGTCATTGGGAATGCTGTATCTCAAGACATATCTGGCATTAAATTGACGGACCCTTTTTCTGCATAGACATTTGTATGACCACTGAGTTGATACATCTTTCTTATTCCTTGTCCGTGCCTACCATGTCCTAGGATGACCTGGTTTGCCCAATCACTGTACCACTTCTAAACGTAAAAAGACACATCTTTCTACATCAGAAACAGGTGGATTATTAAGAGAAAAAAGTGGGACACCTGCAAGCCTCTGCCTGGAAGATCAGATGCTTCTTCCATGTGTAGATCTATACTCTCTAGAGAGACCAGAATTCCCACAAGTGTGGCATGTTGCAAGAGCCTCTGAACTGACACCTCCACAGAGCTCATTCTCCTATCCATTTTCCATGTAGCATCCAGAAGTGTTCTTTAAAAACAGATTCGATGACATCCCACTTATGAGAACTATTCCATGGCTTCCCACTGAATTCATAATAAACTCAAGCACAATCCTTAATGAGGCTTTCTTTTTATAATAAATTAGAGAAACACAATCAAAATCACCTTTAAAAATAAGAACTTAGTAGTCCATGTCACTAGTTAAGATTCTGGATATTGTCTGGCCTGAAGGTTGAGCCTCAGGAATTCCTGCAGGCCTTGATGTGTCTCTTTCTTTCTCTGTCCAGCTCTGCACAGCTCATTCTACAGACAGGCTCTCCAGGAGATAAGAAAATTGTTTTGGGTGTCCCAGAATTAGGGTCCTCCCATTTTAACAAAGAGCTTCTCCGTCAAGAGTTTTTCTTTCTCATCATCTATTCATCAAATCCAGGGAAAGCCCCCGTGGGCCACCTTGGGGTGTGCACTCATCTCTGAATCATTGTTCAGGGTCCTTAGGCTGCAACCTGAGGATGAGGTGGGGACTGTTTGCAGAAGGAGGAGGTCGGAACAGGTATTTGCTGCCCAGTGGAAACCAGGGCTGAACCAGCATTCTAAACCCACTTGCAGGCAGCCCATAAAACCTTCTACACCATGCCACAAGTCTCATTGCCCAGCACCTCCTACTGTCTGCCCTACAGCTTCTCTACAGACTCCTCCTACCACAGGGACTTGGCACATACTATTCCTAAAGTTCTTGTCCTGCTTCACCCACAGTCCACCTCTTCAGAGCTCAGCCCATCTCTATCTCTTCAAGGAAAGCCTTCCAAGCTCCTGAGGCTGGGTGGGGGCCATGGACTCTTTCAGCTTCCATGAGGACAGTGGCAGCAACTGACTCAAAGGATTGATGGGGACCTAGTCAGAGGATGGATGCATTAAGCCCACTTTCATGTCTGTGTATAAAAGAAGCTCAGTCCATATCAGCCATTTGTAACATGTAGATCTTAAATACCTATCACATGGGGATGTTCTCAGTTTTCAGTGGAGTCACACGTATGAGGGGTTTCGTCAATTTTATGACTGCACCAACAACTTCAAGTGGGATAATTGGTACCAGGAGTGGACACAGGCCAAGTCATAAATGTGGCAGATATGCCACAGTGACTTGGGGATGCAAAGGTGGATGTGAAGTACACCCTTCACAATATCATTAGAGTTACATTTTCTTATCCAGTTATGCAATTGACTCTCCGTGAGACCTCAGGAAAAATTAATTAACCTCTTTGTTCTTTGCTCTTCTCTTTGGTGATGGGGGTAATGCCCTCATTTTGCAAATGCCCTCTTTTTCTTCAGAAATTCTGTAAGACACAATGACCTTGTAGCTCACTAAATCACTGGATGGCACCAAGAATTCCAGGAGGTGATGCAATGGGCCCAGAAATTTCCAAATGTCAAGGAGACTCCAGCAGAGCTTGTTATGTTCCTGGAAGCTAGGAGGTAGGTGCAAGGCTCAGGTGTGAGTCTTTCCTCTCAGCCTCTAGGGCTCATGTCTTTTCCAGTGATGTCTGCTCAGCTGAGCTGAGTCTTGAAGCCTTGTCAAACTCAGTCTACAGTGGCAACAGCCATTGCTATCTGCTATGATGCCCAGGTTTTCTCTCTTTCTTTTCCTTCTGTGAACTCTTTCTCTCCACTCATCCAGCCAAATTTTTTCAGGCTTCTACTACACACATGCACTGCACATTACACAGTGTAGAGGAAGGAGCACAACATTTGGAGCGAAGATGGGAGCTGTGACCTTGGGCAGACCACTCTAACCACACATTGTCTCTGTCTTTTTTACCTGCCAAAAAAAAAAAAAGATAGTGTAGTACCCACCCACCTCTTGGTATTGTTTCAGCAATTAGAAGCAAAGTGCCCCCTTCAGCTGCTACATGTATTTTAGCAATCATCTGTTATCAGCAACACCAGTCTACTGGCAGGTCTCAATCAACTCCAGGCTCTGTTTTGCAATGCTGGGCCATTCTTATTTTTGGTTTTGTTTGTTTTTCTGTTCTTTCTAACTTTAAAACTTCCTCAACCATATTCTTGGAAAACTCAACTGTAGGCTCTGGGTCTGGAAGCTGACTGAGGTCTAGAAATTGGCGCCATCTTCTTTCTCTGTGGCAGTTGACATCAGTCTACTTGCAAATCGTCTGTGACTCTTCATGTTTTAAAAATTACAGTAGATGCAGCACAATTTCTTTGTCAGCTGACCCTACCTCATTTCTAGGGGCATGGTGACCCAATAAGTCAGACATTGATGGCTACTCTGGCCCTGGCACCCATAATGGTGACTGTGTCTACCTCACCTCCAAGGGTTGTTGCTTCATTGGCTTGTATTGCTCTGGATCCCATCATCACAGCAGAGCCCCCACTGCCAGCTCTGGTCTATGAGGACAGATGACGCCAAGCTCCTTAACAAGGCCAGTGCCCCACAGGTCTAAGAATAAATCTGCCTTCCATCTGCACCTGCCTTAGACCTCTGGCCTAATCCTCCTGTTTTAACAAGGGAGTCCCTCCATCTCCACTCAAACTTATTGTTCATCACTTTTTCAAGCTTCAAAAAGCTTCTTTAACAGACTCTCAGGATCAGCTCCAGATGCCCTTGCTAAAATTTTTGCATTCTAAGTCAGGGGTGAATGTCCCCATATCAACATTTCCTTCTCCACCCACCTTGGCATCTGCTTCCCTGGGCCCCGAATGCTCATCATTCATTCTCACTTGCCATGCTGGATTCTGAGAGTATGTATGAGGTAGACCCAGCATTCTTTCACCATGTAATTTAGCTACTTCAAGGGCAAGGTCTGGACTTCTTTTCTTGGCTGACCAGCAACCTTGACTTGGTCATTGGCCTAGAGGCAATGAGGAGCTAGCAGGGGATACAGAGTCATCTGAATCATTTCTTTCAGGTAAGGTTATTGGACATTCTCCAGCAAAGAGGAGAAGAAGGATGTCTTTTGCTGACCCTAAGGATTCCGGTGTTCTTGGGGTTTGAGATTCTTGAGATCATCCACAAATGTCCCCATGCCAGGTTTCAGTGTCCCATGCCTTTCATCAGGGCCTGTACCTTGACACAGAAGCTTGCTACAGCTGTGCATCTAGTCAGCTTTGCAGTTCTGACATTCTTATTTTGAGATCCTGTGTTTGGTTTTTAGCACAGGTTGCCTTGTGGCTGCTGCTCAGATTCGCCCTAGATGTGAAACTTTCTTGGCATGCTTTGAGTTGGCAGATGTCTTTTGTGAGTATATTAATTCTTTCTTCTGTCAGTGCTTCCAATGTAATTACTGTAACCTAGCCAGTGGCCAGTGGTATTTGAGGGCAGTGATAACTATGTTAAGGAGTAGAAAACATTTTGTACATGCACATTTTTTCATGTCAGGAGTTATCTATTCCCTTCCATCCACTACCAACAGACTAGAAAGTGGCCAGATTTAAAACCCCATCCTGCCATGGTGCTGCTCTGATCCATTCCTGGTCCTAATTATTTCAGCCTGGACTCCCAGACATAAGAGATTGAGAACAAGGGTTAGCTGGCACCCTAAAGAGGAGTACAGTCCCAGATGGCAGAAGTGAAAGTCCAGGAGAGTGAGGCCAGGAAGGAGAGTGACCCAACATGAATGACCAGCACTGGACAACAGTAGGAATTTTGACTTGACTAGGAGGTCAGCTGGTCTGGCTGGATTTGGTGGTTGACTATGCATCCAGCTGGACATCTGACTGGGCTCACCTCCTCACTGGAGTTAGTCTTGGATCTGCTCTCTCACCCTTCCCAGGACTATTGATCAGCAGTGGTATGTGATTCTTGTGATGATGGCAAAATCACAAAAGCCCAGTGGAATCATGCAGTCCCTTAATACCTAGCTCAGGTTCTGCATGCTGCCACCCTACACATTACTCAAAGCATGTCATATAGCAAGCCCAGAGTCAAGGACTTAGAAGTGACTCCAAATTTTGAAGCAAAAGCTGAAAAGTATATGGTAAAGTCCACAGTCACAAAGACAGATGAAGACTAGAAGCCAATAATTCAATCTACAGTAAAAATGTGGGTGTGCTAAGTGCAAACTACTGAAGATCCCGGGAAATACATCTACATGAGAAAGGGGGGAGAATATGGCAGACAATCTCCCACTGGCTTGGTTTTACCACATAGGCACCATACTCCTTACTTTCAGTCTATCATGCATTCCTGAGCACTGGTTATGGTTGCCTGGAATGCTGCATCTCTTGATAGCCGCAAAGCTCAAACAGAAGATAAGAAGTTGGGGTGCAGATATGTGGCACAGGTGTGAGGTGTGGCATGGCCAGATTGTGCTCAACTAAGAATTTGGTCAAGCCTATTCACAACCTGTTGTTCCCACAGAGGCTAGAACAGGGGATAGTAGGGCCAGAGGGTCTGGGGTGGTGCCTCAGAGTCCTGGAATGAAAACTTCTAGGTCATTGTATATTATGATTTCCATTTTACACACAGCTGGTGTTTCTGTTAGCTGTCTCTGCATAGCACACACAACATCCTGAGATCAAACAACAGTTTATCATTGCTCACAGATTGAAGGGCCTATTGAGTGTGAGAAGTAGGATCCACCACCTAGAATGGGCCAGACTTAGCTAATTCTGACTTGGCTTTCTCATGCACCTGGGGGAGTTGTTTGTCTTAGCAGAGGCTCTGCTGATCCCCCATGGGAATTCTCCCACGTTTGGGCCTGAGTTGGAACAACTAGACTCTACTCCATGTGAGGATAAGATTAGTGCAGTCAGCCGGGCTCGGTGACTCAGCTTGTAAGCCCGCGCCTTTGGGAGGCTGAGGTGAGTGGATTGCCTGAGCCCGCGGGTTCGAGACCCACCTGGGCAGCGAGACCTCATCTCTACAATAAATCAAAAAATCAGCCGGGCGTGGTAGTGCATGCCTGTAATTCTGGCTACTTGGAAGGCTGAGTGGAAGGATCGCCGGAGCCCAGCAGGTCGAGGCTGCGGTGGCCGGGAGCAGCCACTGCACTCCAGTCTGGGCGACAAAGTGAGACTCCAACTCAAAAAAAAAAAAAAAAAAAAAGATTAGTGCAGTCATTTTGGGGGAACCAAACACACTGGCCAGCCAAATGGCAAGTGTGTCTACCTCGGATACAGTAATTCCACTTGTATCAGTGTACCCCATGGGTCCCAGGAGAAGATCTTAAACGTCACGGGGGCTTAGAAGGAAAGAGATGAAGTGACATTAACAGGAGGCAAGCAGGAAAAGGGGATTTTGTTTCTTGAATCCATAATCGAGTATTGAGCAGATGTTCCCCCGTCTCTCTAACATAGTTTCTTAATCTGTAGTGAGGGCTTTGGGCCATATTGGCAATGTTCAGTCCAGCTTCTGAGAGACACTATTGCTTCCAGCCTACAGGAGGCTCTACCTTCAAAAACTTGGCAATGATGTTTCCTCCAAACAGGAGGAAAAGAAAGTTAATGGATATAATTTTTACAATCCACTGGCTTCCTCCATGAATATGCCCAGATTCTCTGGTATCTGTCTCTATTGGAATGTAGGATAAGAAAGTATCTGCTTTCATGTAAGCTAATAATTTTAGTTTCTCACCATGAATATATCACAATTCCATAGCATTCTTTTGAGCACATTAAATATTTCTGGACTCTATAATCATTAAAGTCCCTCCCAGCTCTGACTTTGTGGGATTTCAGACATGCAGAGATATTTTATTATTTTATCCTTTGTAATTGATAAAACCTCATGCAGAACAAGTGCGAATTGATTGATTTATTGTCTTGGAAAAATAGAAAGTTCCCAACAAAGATTTTCTGTATTTCAACATAGAATGAAGTAACATAGTGAGTGTATATATTATATATATATTTTTTTTTTTTGAAAAGAAAGGACTTGTTTTCTCTGTATTTTCATGTGTGGGTTGGACAGTAAAAGAAAACGTGAACAAGTAAGATAAGTAAAGCAGAGTCAGAAGGGAAGTGTCCACTGTTCTCACAGACTTGATGATGTTTTCTGAGCAGACCACTTTAGGTTGGTCCACTTTATTGTTATTAGGACTGTTCTTGGTAGAAACATATCTTGGCTTTCAGGCAAAGAATTTGCATTCTACCTTCTAAGAATCTGAACTAATAACTCATACAGAGGGAGGGAACAGGTTGCCTCTCCCAGGAAATACTTGTATGTGTATGCATGGTTTTATAAATAGTTGATAGCTTTTTATCCTTTCATACTTTTGTCTAGAAAGCATTTACTGAGCATTTTCCATATATAAACTGTTTCTTAAGCATCAGAACACTAATAGGAATAAGACAAAGCTGCTACCTTCAAGAAGTTCCTGGAAAAATTAAAGGAGTACTGTGAGGGTCCATAGAGGGTATTAGAATAAACACAGAGAGATTTGGCAGTGCCATTCACTTAGGAGGGGATTATTCTGAAGCCAGTGCCTGGAGCCAGAGGATTTATGCTTCCAAGAGGGTGTGGGCAAGGAGTGAGGGGAGCAGGTAGTTGGTGTCAATAGCTGGTAATCATTGATAACATGCATTTAGCGCTAGCTAGACCAAGCACTGGGCTGCTCCCGCGGCATAGTCTCCCTTAATTCTTGAATCATTCCCTAAAGAAGGCAATGTGATCATTCCAACTACATAGAGTAGGGATTGGGCCTTTTGAATGGTCATGAGCCTTTTCTAAACCAACATGATGTATAAGAGGAGAGTTGGGGTTCTATTCCTGGCCAGGGGACTCCAGTCCTTCTAAAAGGTTGCCTTCCCTAAGGGAGTGTGGACTACTGCTAGTCTATGATCCAAGTTTGCATATCCAGGTGTAGAAAAAGTGAGCTGTCCCAGGTTGGGGGCTCTGGCTCATTGAGGACAGTGCCTTGCTCCTCTTGCTGCAGAGCCCATCCTGGTATTCTCCTGAACCTGAGACTCAGAGAATCGTCTGTCCTGGCACTTTAGCTTGAGTCTCTCTCAAGGACTGCCACTGCCTGCCTTTTGGGTTTGCTCCTTGCTGGTGGTCTTGTAAGGCAGGAACTGACCCCCCACTTACGCCTCTTCTCTCTCCCTGCTGACATTCTCTTTACCCTGGATAGTCTCTCCAAACAGGAAATTTACACTGTTTAGAAAGAACTTATTGTGGCTTCATCCTGGTGGCAACTATCTCCTAAGCAATGGGGCTAGACTGGGAGAAGGGAACCCTAGGTCCAGATGTTCTTTCATAAGTTGGGGTTTGCACAGCAACCTCCTCCTCCCAATAGGCCCTTTCCCATCAATTCTTTTATGGTCGTGTCTGCCTTTGTAGTTTCTCTGCAACTTTCTTCAGAGGAAAAAAAAAATAGCCTTCTTCTTTATATATTTTTGGGGTTCTACTTTTCTCTGATTAGATTTATCCAGTAATCCGACTCCATCTGCTTTATTTTTTTCAGAAATCCTTAAGCATTCTGTCTGCTCATGAAATTTTCATTTGTTGGTTATCCAATAATGTCATGGAACTGTTCTGTCTTTTTCTTTAGCTGCGTCTTTCTTCTTGTTTCAGTGGGACTGGGTTGACAGGACATGCTATTTCTGGGTGAGTTTCTCAGCCAGGTAAAGACAGCTCCCAAAACTTTGTTTCTGAGACCTGGATCCCCCACCTCTTAGGGCCATCTGTCTACTTTTCTGTTATGTTGGAACTTGGCTTTATGCAGATATCTAAACTCCACCAGCCCCAGACTCATCTAACCACCCTCCCTCCGTCCTCATCCTCCTCCTGCTCCATCCTCGTGACTGGTGCTGCCATGGCTGGGAACCCTGGGGAACCTGTAAGTCACCCTCCCTTCCTTTTTCCTGGCTGAGGCAGTCATGAGGATATTGACTCATGTACTCTGTAGATTTAACCTCCTAAACACTTCTTAAATATATGTCATCTCCTCGATGGCCCGAGGCCAGCCCCAGCACCAGGACCATTTCTCTCCTGCCTTCAAGTATCACAACCCCTGAAGCTGATCTCCCTACGCCATTCTGCTCTAATATGGCCACCTTTTCTCAGACAAACATCTGACCCTGCAACTCCCTTTTGATAGCTCCCGTGGTATCTGGGGAACTCTCCCACTGCTCAACCTGGGACATACTGTAGGACTTGCAGCTTCACTGCCCTCCCCTCTGCCTCCTGCTGGAACTCTGCATCTTGCCTTATCTCAGCTGCCTATGATCCTTTTTCTCTCATACCTCTCTGTCTCTGCATATGTGATTCCTTTTTCCCCAGAAAGATTACCTTCTTTGTCTTTGTCTATTCCCTTCCTGCCTTGGGATCCCAGCTCAGTGCCTTCCCAGGCCCTCTGGGTGGCCCCTGGGTACAACTTTTCCTGTGCTGTTCTCACTCCAGATGACTTACTAGAAAATGAGTCTCACATCAGGGCCAGCATTGGCTTATTGCAGACCTTCACTGTTGACGTGCTGTCAGTACAAAGAGCGCCCAGCTTTCTGTATCTGTCACTAAGTGACCTGCCATGCATGACGTGGGTCCAACTTATTCTCCCTGGAGGTTTCATGTGTTGGGGGAAGGGTCCTGAGGAGCTCATGAGCTAGGCCTTTTACTCAGGTCCTCTTCTCTCACCTCTCTTCCACACTGCTCATGCTGCCCACTTCTCTTGTCATCTGTGGGATTCCCCAACCCTCTGTCTGTCAAATTCCAATTATCCTATATGACCCAACCTGCATGAGCATCTTAGCATTGCGATTGTCAGATGAGAATTTCTTTGTGCTTGCTGTTTGCAAGACACATAATTCTATTAATTTTTTATGATCCCTTTAATGCTGTGATTGGATATTTTGGTCTTCATTCTAGTTCCCCATGAGATTGTGCTTACTTGAGGGCAGGGGTTGGGTTTTGTTCATCTGTTTGTTCCCACTACCATGCAAATACTCCCACAAAGTGGGTCTCTATGAATGGTTTTGAATGATGAGTGATTGAACATTGTCTCCTCTTATTTTATTCTAACAAAGGCTATGTACCTGTTAGGCAGAGCTACAGTATTTTAGGAAGAATCCTAGATTTCGAGTATAATAACCTGAGTTCAAATTGTGACTTTGACACAAAGTACATGAGCTTAGGTGAGTCCCTTCCAGTTTTAACATCTTTAGCAGTAAAATTGGTGTATTAATATACATTCCTAATATAATTATAAGAAATGAGTGAGGTGGCATATAGAGGTATTAGATCTAAGGTTTGGCACTGACTGGGCTCTTGATACATATGTGGTTTATAGAATACTCTCTGTGGCATTGGAGCACTCAGTATTCCAGACATAGATTTATGGGTGAGGGTGGATGCCTGCTCTTCCCTGCCCTGGCCTTGCCATCCTGATAGAATAAGAATAAGCTTTGGTTTCATTTTGTCTTCTGCATTCACAAAGCCATCCTATAGTTAGGACAAAATCCTATTTTCCAGGTTAGATAATTGAAATACTACTCTCTAGGTCAAAATTTGAAAATAATCCCACGATTTAGCCAGCATATATTTTATGTATTCCTTAATCCATGGGTCATAATTAAATGGCTGTGACCTGTCTTTCCCTTGATATGAAGCCATTTTCAGCATTTATTTTTAAGAAACAATATCAGATTTGAAAGGACCAGTGATTCCGGTTGGGTTAGTAATTGGATGGTCTCATTCCAGGCATCTAAACAATCATTCTTATGACATCATGGTTAGACCTCAAGTTCCTTCATCGCGAGAAAAGAAATAAGTACATCTTGGGTTCTGGCCACACACCTGAAGTGTGGGCCTGTCTGCATCTGATGCCAAGAAGTGTCTTTACATATTCACCAAAGGATGGAGATAGCCACAGCTGCAGCTGTGCTTCTGAAGAGGGAATGGGTTCGTTCTCATAAAGATGGGAGTAGTTCTCTGAGTGGGACACCCTTCACACATGGTGTCTTTGAACCCATCTTCCTCTTTTACATTCTTTCTCTCTCTCTCTCTCTCTCTCTCTCTCTCTTTCTCTCTCTCTCTCCCCTAGTGTCTAGTAGAAAGCAACAACAGAAGAGAAGTCCAGAAGAGAGGTCCAGGTAAAACATTATGAATCAAGAGATAGATTTCTGGATGCTGAGTCCATCATTCTAGGACTAGATTGTGGGCAAAGAAATAAAATAAGCAGCTGAAAATAAAGAATGAACACAGAGGTACTAGTCTCAAGCCAGCAAGCGAAATAGACCTCTACTCAGCTCTGCTCCCAAAGATCCCTTGTATATTTCAGAGCAATTGGAAGCTAAGTTATTTTTAATAATAAGAGAACGCTAGAGAAACCCCTGAGCATGGTGAAGAATGATACACGGAAGTGTACGTTTTGGGCACTTATCTCTGTTTGATTGTGTAATTGCTGTGAGGGTTTGTGGCTACAGCAAATACTGGCTCTCGGCATCCTTATGAAATCTGAAGTTGTAGAGGGCAAAGAGTGGAACAAGTTATCTTCGCTCTCTCCAGAGTCCAGCGCAGTCTTGTTCCTGGTGCCCTGCCTGTTAGAGACTCCCCTGCAGCTTCTGTAAATATCCAGATTGGGCATGCCTTTCCCATTTTTGAAATTGCTCATGCTGTCTTTCAGGTTAATGAACTTGTATTTCCTATAAATTGACCCCTTACTCTATTTCTGTACAATTCTTGCTTGCTCCTGGTTTTACCTCCCTTCCGATTTCATGCTAAATGAGTTTCCCTGGCTTGGTATTGCCCAGATTTTTTTTTCGCACTTCTGTGATGAGTCAGTGCTTCCTACTGAGGGCCGTGCATATTAAAACCTCTGCAGTTCAGACTCATGGGGATTTTATTCCATTCTTCACTGCTAAACACTCTGTGCTTGCTTGCTCCTGCTTAAGCTCTTGTCTGCTTATTTATTTGCTCATTTAAAAATATTTATTAAAGGTTTACTCTGCATCAAGCCTAAGTCAGACCATGGAGACACAGCTTTGAACCAAATAGACATGGATCTCGCTTATATTGAGGGCAGAGCCTTCCTCAGTGCCCGACAGAGCTCCAGGACAGCGGCTGGGGTCCTGATTTTCTCATAACTGCCAATCAGGAGTAGTGGAAAGAACACAGGACGTGAGGCCATGCATGTCTAGATATGTCTCAGTGAATCAACCAGTGTACACAGGTTATTTGATGGATAAAAGTAGCAGAAGTATGTGGCTACCCAATTTCTCCAGCCCTAAATTAGGAATCTTGATACCTACCTCACTGGCTGGTTGAATAACCAGAGCTATGTACATGAAACCTTTGGGAACTTGATAATGGTAATTATTTACTAAGTTTTTATTTATAATCTGTGTTAGGCCCAGAAACAATTGGGATATACTGGAGAAGCAGCAGACACAATTCCTACATTCAAGGTGGTTGTCTAACAGGAGGGAAAGGAAAGTGCTTGACTCTATTCAGTAAATGTCTGTGGAGGTCCTTCAAGGCAAAATGCATGTTTCAGGTCTGTAATGAGATACAGGGAAGAGAGATGGGCATCTTCAGGGCATGCAGTGGACCTGTAGGCTAAGGTCAGACAAAGTGAAGTCAATGCTTTGAGGTTCAAAGGTAGATTGTGGGAGGGAAGTTTAGATCTCAAGATGTGTATGGTGGAGTTGATGCCTGAGCCTTGAAAGGTACAGGAAACTTCAGAAGCAGAACCCAGGGGTCTAGAAAGTTCTAAGTGTGTTTAGATTTTAGGGATTGGCAGAGAGAGCTGCCTGGGGCTGAAGGAAGGAATTCCAGAGATGAAGATGAAAGGACAAGAGCAGACAGACATACAGAGATTTAACTCCCATAAGAACGAAGAATGTGCTCTAGGGCTGAGACTGAAAAGGCGAGAGCAAAGGCACAGGGACCTGGCTCCTAGGTAAAGGACTGTGGACTTGTTGTGTGGATAGCAGAGGCCCAGCAAGGGCTGCTGACCAGGGGAGTTGCTTGATTAGAGATGAGACTTGGAAAGATCTTTCTAGAAATTACTGACAGAGAAAGTAATAAAACCCAGGTAAAAGCATGGTACAGCTGTCTCAGTGGACTGTGATCTTGCCTGCCTAAGATGGGGCAGAGGGAAAGCAAAGTGGGACAGAATCAATAATCTTCTCAGAAATACCAGGCACGTCCAGAGAAGACACCCAATATATGCTTCCTAAATGAAAACTCATGTCACCAAGCCACTGTGAGTCATGTCTCCAATGCATTGTCACCATGGAAGACTGAATTTTTCATGTCAATTTCCCCAGAAAACTCTTAAAAGTGATTCATTTTAGGAAAGGATATATGGGAACATGCTTTGAAGCTGCCATTAGATCCTGTAGATTCTCAAAACATCAGTACTGGCACGTCTTATCTTTTTACCACCACCCTCCCCCAACTCTGTACAGAACCACCTGTCAAAGTTTCCTGACAAGTGACTAGCAGTTTCCACCTGAGTGCAAAATAGCTGACATGGTCTTAAAATGGTCTGGGGACTATGAAAATTGCCTTGCGTGGGTTACCTCATGAAACCTCCACAACAGCTCCATTTTGAGATGAGGAAACCAAGGCTCAGAGTCTTTATCTAAAGTGCCCAAAGTCTCACTGCTGCCATGTGTTAGAGCGGGATCAGAACTTGGGTGTCTGGTTCCACACCCTGCACTCTTGACCACTATCCCAGTTTTAATGATGTGGATGTGAGGCCTGAGGCAGCTTATTCCACAGCAGAACAGTATAGATCAAAGCTACTCCTTAGTTTCAATCTGCTCCCTGAATGTTTGACTCAGAGACCCTGGTTTTGCTCTCAGAGTGTCACAAAACAACCAACAATATCCTCGTTCCTTGAATACAGTGATTGTCCCAGGATTTTCTGTCTAAGCTCCCTCAACTCTCCCTTGCCGAACTTGGTTTCCTGAACTCTCACCCTTCTGTTTGCACCTCTCTGAACACTGTCTGTATTTGTCTGTCATTTAATGAAGGCCCTCAGGAACCACCACTAGTGTACAGGAATGGACTGACTAGACTGGAATCAATCACCACCTCCTCCCAGAGGAAGTCAGCCACATCCCACCCTAATCTGGGAAAATCCCATATTTCTCCCTCTATGTGGCCTTTCCACCTGTCTCCCTCCAATCATGCTGGGACCATTTTGGGGTCCAAGTGCAGGGATTCACTTTCAACATCTATGTTAGTGATCCTTTATCAGGTAACAGGTCCTGTTCTATTGATGACATGGGTCACCTCATGTCATCCCTTCCATCTCCCTGGGAGAGAGGTATTAAGAACATGTTACTCAAGCATAGGAACACCCAACATGGTACAGAGAGTAAGGAAAGGGCCACAGGTGACCACTGTCACCACTGAGCCACACTGTCCATTTGCTGCACCATCCATCCTTTCAGAGTGCAACCTAGTCCAAAGTCCAACTATAGTGTTGGTCATCTGGAGTCCGCCATACAGCTTTTGATTTGTCCTATGCAGCCTTTAAAAACCATTTTATTTTATTCTAAACAGAAAATTAATAACTATATATATTTATGGTATACAATGTGATATTTTGATACATGTATACATAGGAGGACCCCCCAAATGGAATTATCTTTTGGATGGTGGGCCCCTCATAATACATTCAGAATTTGCTCCTCCAGATAAAACAGTCAACCAAAGTTTTTATCTAGAAGTTTTGAGAAGGGTGTGTCAGGAATTGCAGAAGAAACATCCCAAGTTGTGGCAAACATGTGAGACTGGTTCCTCCACCATGACAGCACACTTGCGAGCACTGTGTTGAGTGTTCAGCTGTTTTTTTAGCAAAAACAAGAGGGCACCCATTCTTTGTCCTCCCTATTTTCCCAATCTCACCCCTAGTGACTATTTTTGTTTCCTCGTATGAAAAAAGTCCTCAAAGGGAAGCATTTTGCCAATGTGGAAGAGGCAAAGCAACAAAAAAATAAATGGCAGACACACTAAAAGACATTAAAGTTGATGAGTTCAAATATTGTTTTTGTGCACTGAGAAAAAAAAAGCATCTTGATAGGTGTATTGCATCAACAGGAGAGTACTTTAAAGGTGACTGAAGTTTAAACTTGTAAGAATAAATAAACAATTTTTTATAAATAAATTCCAGTTTTTTGGGGCCCCCCCTTGTACATTGTGAAATGATCAAATCAGGCTAATTAACATATCCATCTCCTCACATACTTGCCATTTCCTTGTGGCAAGATCATCTATAATCCACTCTTTTAGCTATTTTGAAATATACAATAAATTGCTATTAACTGTCATCACTGTGCTGTGCAATAGTTCACCAGAACTTATGCATCCTGTATAAATACAATTTTGTACCCTTTGGTCAATGTCTTCCCTTTCCCCAACCCAACCCCAGCCATTGATAATCAACCTTCTACTCTCTGCTTTCATGAGTTTGACTTTCCTATTCCACATATAAGTGAGATCATGTGATGTTTGCCTTTCTGTGCCTGGCTTATTTCACTTAGCATAATGTCTTCCAGGTTCATCCATGTTGTAACAAATGGCAAGATTTCCTTCTTCACTGAAACTGAAGGATTTCCTTCTTCACTGAAGCTGAATGAAGTGAAGATGTTGAGCAGAATAAGTGTTTTCTTCAAGACAGTCTCTTGTGTTGCTCAATGTCAGTGTGCACTGTTTCCTTCTCCTGGTCTGTGCATCCATCCTAGCCCAGCCTGGAAATTGCTCCCAGCACTTTTCTCTCTGGATGATCCCCAGGACAATGCCAGGTGCCTCTCTTACACACTCAGATCTGACATTCATCAGATATTTGTAAATGAGAGTCCAAGAGCACTGCACTAGAAGACCAGTTTTCTTTTTTCAAAGTTCACAACATTTTTCTTTGCTCTAGTGTGAGTACTTAGTTAGCTCTCAATCCCACCCACCCACAAGTGATAATAACACACAGCTACTTCTTGTTGATCATGATGCTATGGAAGGTGACATGTATATAGTAGCTAACCCCAACAGTAACTCCAGCAGGTCTATTTCCACATTGCTCAGGGGAGGGCTAAATCAGGCTTAAGATCATGCAGTATAATTCTAAGATCCAAAGTCAATTTGTCTATTGACTGTGTAGCCCACATGTGCACCCTTGAGCCTCTCTGCCTCCTCAACATCCTAAGCTGATGGCATCGCAGGACCTTGCTCTCATCCCCAGAAAATCATGAGAAATGTTGCCTCGTGATCTTCTAAACTCCACATGTCCAGGATCTGTGGACACAGCTATCTTCAGCTACAAGATGAAGCTCCTTGGTACCACATAAACTCCTCAATCCTCAGGGCCATTCCAAACAGAAACAAAACAAACAGAAAAAAACAACAAAACAAACCACATGATCTGCACCATAACTTCATAGCCTCTCCTGATCAGAGCATTTTATAAAAATTTCTGGCTTTGGGGCTTTCATTCACAAAGGTTGTTCAATATTTCATTTCAGGAGAACAGCATTTCTAGGTCCAACCACTCAGCCAGCTCTACACTGAAATTTTGGTGAAGGTCAGTCCTTGGGCAGGTCCCCCTGCTGTACTCCTCCTCACCCTCCTTCCCACTTGCAGTCTCTGCAAAATCTTACCTTTCTTCTTGCAAATCAACTTCTCAAAAAGAGAAAATGAAAATGTGATTTTCTCCAGGCAAAACTCTCACAGTTTTATATATTTTCTCTCTAGGCAGGAATAGACTTTTTTTTCCTTTTTTTTTTATTTTAGAAAAATCGAAGGTGGCTTTAAAATGTCAAATTTTCTGACTGAGGACAAACTGCCTTTTAAATATCACATTTTCTAAAATTTACACGTTTTATTTTTACCTCCATCATGTTTCTTCTGAACATATCCCAAGTTGTTGTACTGAAAAATGTTAAGATATTGTGTTTTTTGCACAAGTAACAATGACACATTTTCAAAGGTAAGTATTTGGGATTAGTGAAAGAAGACCATTTCCATAATGTAGTAGTAATACTATAGTAATACTATAACAGGTTCACACTTCTGGGCAAGGTGTCCAGAAATTTCCCACTGGCTCCCTGCAGTAGCTGGGTACCACATACTGGCCTGCAGGTGCATCATTTGGACATGAGCACATACAGCCTGAGGTGACTTGCATACTGTCCACCCATATCCAGTTCTGGCCAAGATCCTGGGCTTTGGTACGGGAGTCTCTGGGTCTGCTGAGCTTTGCTCTTCTCTTTCCAGTGAGTGATCTTTAGAAGAGATTTCATTTCTTCTTATATCAGGGTCTTCACTACAAGCAAGGATGACTATGATGATGACCGCTGTCTAGGGCAGGGGGGATCAGGATTTAGACCATCTAAGGTCTTAGGACACAAGGTAGGGCTCAATTCACACTGACACAGTTATCAATCCCACTATCAGGAAGGCTGAGGAGTCAACAAAGGAAGGAGGCCATTGGCAGTACAGGAAAATGACCCAAGACCATTACTGGGCTAGATGCAGAAACAGGAGCCAACCTCTGACCTTGCCCTTATCTGAGTGTCTTTGGACCGAGAACAGAGGGAACAGTCCCTGGGCACCCACTATGACCTGGGCAGACCCTGACCCCCTAGAGTATTCCAGCTCAGCAGGGTAGGGGTGGCCAAGGGAAAGCCAATAAGGAATTTCAAGAATGGGAAGCTCCCGGACTGTAGAATCAGGTGTATGAGTTTCCTATGGCTGCCACAACAAATTAACACAAACTAAGTAGCTTTAAAACAACAGACATATCTTCTCTCACAGTTCTGGAGTACAGAAGTCTAAAATCAAGGTGATGGCAGGTAGGTCCCTTCTGGAGTCTCTGAGAAAGAATCTTTTCCAGCCAACTCTCCATCCTCCAGGAGCTCCAGGCTTGTAGGTACATCACTCCAATGTCTACCACTGTCTTCATGTAAACTTCTTCCCTTGTGCTTTTCTCTGTCTCTTCTCTCATAAGGACACTTGTCATTGGATTTAGATCCCACCCTAATCTGGATGATCTCATCTCAAGTTCTTTAACATAATTGCATCTGCAAAGACCTTTTCACCAAATAAGCTAACATTCACAGGTCAGGGGTTACAACATAGACCTGGTTTTTCTGAGGGTCATCATTCAACCCACCAAAAGGGATGTGACCTACCTCCATCTCAGAGAGAGAAGGATCCACCCCTCCCCTGGAGCAGACAGCTCAGCCCAATGTGTGAATTGAAAGATAAGAATAATAATAATAAAGTACTAATAATACAGCTTGCCTAGGTTTCCTATCAGGAAGGATTATGAAAAGTGGTGTGTATGCACAGACTTTTAAAATAGTATCTCCCAAGCTGTGTCCCTCACTTAATAGCAATACTCATAATATTGTGAAATTGCAGAAGTCAAATTTAAAACTCACATAGGCCATCATGAAGACAGCATTTGGGCATCAGAGAGTGACACTTGTACACATTCAAAAATAAAAAGCTTCTGGAATCTCAATTGAGATTCCAGAAACAAAACCTCAATTTCTCATTCAACTCATCTTCGACAAAGCCTCCACCACCTACCACTGGGGAGAGGAGAACCTATACAGAAAATGGTGCAGGAAAACTGGCTGACCACATGCAGAAGATTGAAACAGGACCCTTATCTATCCCCATACACAAAAATTAACTCCAAATGGATCAGAGTCCTAAATGTAAAACCTCAAACCATAAGAACCTTAGAAAATGAAGGGCATAACCTCATGGAAATTGGAACTGGCATCCAATTCCCGAACAAAACCTGAAACCCACAGGCCATAAGAGAGAAGATAGACAAGTGAGACCTCATTAAACTGATAAGCTTCTGCAAAGCCAAAGAAACCATCAAGAGAGCAAGGAGACAGCCTACAGACTGGGAAAAAGTATTTGCCAACTCCAGGTCTGACAAAGGCTTAACATCTTGGATCTACAAGGAACTCAAATGTGCTGAAAAGAAAAAAAACAAACCACCCCACTATAAAATGGGCAAAAGATATGAACAGACACTTCACAAAAGAAGACATCCAAGCAGCCAACAGACACATGAAGAGATTTTCAACCTCACTAATCATCAGGGAGATGCAAATCAAAACCACAATGAGATACCACCTAACTCCAGTCAGAATGGCAATTATCAATAACTCAAAAAATAACAGTTGCTGGAGAGAGTGTGACGAAAAGGGAACACTTCTACACCATTGGTGGGAATGTAAACTAGTGCAACCTCTGTGGAAAGCAGTGTGGCAATTCCTAAAAGCTCTAAATATCAACCTCCCATATGACCCTGCAATCCACCTACTGGGAATATACCCTGAAGAACTCAAGTCACTCTATCAAAAAGATACCTACACACAAATGCTTATTGCAGCATTGTTCACAATACCAAGAACCTGGAACCAACCATGCTGTCCATCAAAAGAGGAATGCATTTTAAAAAAATGTGGTACATATATACAATGGAATACTATGCAGCCATAAAAAAGAACAAAATCATGAATTTTGTAGCAACCTGGATGGAACTAGAGTCTATAAAACTGAGTGACCTCTCACAGAAACAAAGATCCGAGTATCACATGTTCTCACTCATATAGTGGTCCTTGATCATCCAACGTATTACCATAAGAAAATAACTGATAGTGGTGGGAAACTATGGAGGGAGAAGGGAAGGGAGATGGGATAATGGTAGTAAACATCTGTCTGAGAATGGGGAGACACCTCTTATCAAAAAGGGTGCCTGAATGAAGCATATTTGTATACCTAACCCTTAACTGTACCCCACAATATCATAATTAAAAATATTGATTATAAAAAACCAAACAAATAAATAAATAAATATAAATAAATAAAAATCTTGGAGTTGATTATCAAATTCCTCCAAGGCACAGTCCTCGAGAAAACTCACAGGTCCCTCTTGTCAGAACACAGAATCCCTCACCAGGTGGTGGATGCTGTTTTGGTGGTGGATGATCCTTTGATAGTCGACACTGCTTTGGTGGTAGACATGACTTTGTCAGTGGATGCTGCTTTACTAATTAATGTTGCTCTGGTTGTTGATGCTGCTTCAACAGAAAGGCTTCTGGGAAGCTTTTTGCAGTTGAGACCAGAGAGCATGGCCAGAAGAGGGAAGATTTCTAGAGATCAGCTCTTTAAGAAGGTTTGTGTGTCCCGTCAGAATGGGAGCAGCCCACTACTAATGGCTTTCAGAGTTACCCAGAAGCTCCTTGCTTAAATTCGTGAGTTTCATGGATTTTCTTCTATGTATTTTCTGTAATAGGGGGAAAAAGCTTTACCTATTCTGCCAAAACTGAAGTTGGGGATTGGGAATATTTCAGGTGCTTCCACTGAGTAGCATCACTTCTATGCCCTGCTGTGGTGTTCTCATATTCCTGACGACATGTTGGGGGAAGCTCAGAAAGGGAGGAAGGTGGTTGTAAAAGAAAACAACACTGTTACTGTGAAAACTCTATCATTCCACAGCATCATGGCAGGTAGAGAGACCCTGAGGTCAGACCTAACCTTCACTCCTTCATCTAGGCTGGCATTAGATAGATGTGAGCTCACCAGTCTGAGAGATGAAACCACTCAGCTGGGGTCTCACAGCCATGTAAGCCCAAAATTAAACCCAGCAACCAGAGTTCAGACCTCCTAAACAGGTATCCCAAACCTTCTGGCTGTGCTTAGGACTCTTACTGTCTCCTACTGTATTGGGAACTAGGGAGAATGAGCAGATTTTTTTTTTTTTGTAGGTGAGCAAAGTTACCTATCTACTTGGTGACAGGGCCTGGACATGAACCCAGGTTGAACAATATTTGACTGTTGTTTCTGTCTACCAAATGCCTGATACTGAACTGAGTGCTTTGAAGATATCATCGCTTTGAATCTTAGAACACCCACAAAGGTCATTATAAGACTTATTTTACCGATCAGAAAACTGTCATAGCAATGGTGCTTAATGCATTTGTCAAATTCATTCATCTGTTCAACCCCACAGTCTCAAATTTTCAGATAAACAGAAGTTTGTCTGAATTGAATTATTTGGTTAGTGTCTCACACACAGAATATCATAGCCAGGAAAATTTGCCCTGAGTATGGCATTCAACCCTTTCATTTTACAGATGATGACACTAAGGTTCTGAGAGGCCCATACTTCACCCAAGACCACCTGGGAAAATAGGATAATAAGCAGGAAGATAGAGTTGGTTTCCTGACTCCCATCCAGTCACAGTTTCCTGCCAAGCCCTGGGATGGGGACCTCAGATGACTTCTCCCACCCACTGCTCTGTAGGCTGCACAGATGAGTGAACTGTTGATAAAGTGCTGGGAGTTCTTACACGCTGCATGTCACACAAACACAGGACTGGGGATTGTCACCACTACCAACATTAATTACAATCTAGGGAAAACCGCATTTAAATGCTATTTCACTGAGTCGTAATTACTAATGTTTCCAGCAAATACTCAAGGAATCAGAATCTCCCATGACCCCTGCTTATTTATTATGGATTTTTTAAAAGCAATCTCCACTAAACACAGAGTTGGTCTGAGACTTGTTAGGGGGTTAAGTTTTCTGGCAACACATCTGCTTTTTGGCCCTGAGACTTCAGGTTCCTGGTTGAGAGTTTGGGGTGTAGTTTTTGTAGTTCTGACTTCAGGTTCTTTGCTGGTGTCAATTATAAGGAAAACTTTATCTATCTATCTATCTATCTATCTATCTATCTATCTGCCAACCTACCTATAGACATGTCCCACATAATGACATTTTGTTCAACAACAGACCTACAATGGTGGTCCCATAAGATTATAACACCCTATTTTTCACTGTACCTTTCTCATGTTTAGATATGTTTAGATGCACACATACTTACCATTGTGTTACAATTGCCTTCAATATTCAGTACAGGAACATGCTGTACAGGTGTGTAACCTAAGAGCAAAATGCTCTACCGTACAGTCAAGGTGTGCTGCAGGCTGTGCCTTCTAAATCTGTGTAAATGCACTCTATGATGTTCACACAACCATGAAATCACCTAAGAATGCATTTTTTAGAGCATATCCCCATCTTTGAGCAACACATCACTGCATTTATTTTTACTGGTTGTGGGGAGGGATTCATTTTAAAAAAGAAACCAAAATGTTCCCCCTGTCCTGTTGGGAGGAATGGGCTGAAAACTCCCATGAAGGTCCTAGCTTTCTCCGTCTCACACCATAGCCTGAGAACTAGAGGGCCAAAAATGGCCTGCCTCACTGCAGTCCAAAATCGAAGCCTATTCAGAGTCATTTCTCAGGCTGAAGACCCAGGGTGACTGTGGGATGACTGGTAAGAGGTGGGGCCTGGTATATTTTCTGTATTGAGGTGAGGCCACACACAGGCAGAGGAGCTCTTATCTGTGAACACCCTGAGTGCCCAGCCCTGGGTTGAGCCCACATCCCATGCTGCCCAGTCCTCAGTATATTCCAGTCACAGATGCCATTGCTTTGGTCTTGGAAATGGTCTGAGAAATGTAGTATCAGAGAAGGTGTGGTGGCCAATACAGCTCTTCTGCTTACCTTGATGTGTCAACTTCTCCACCAGGCACCGGGGTAATGGGGCTCCACTTCAATCCTGAATCTAGTTCTAATCTGAGACTATTGTTTTCCCTTTTTCTCAGTGTCCAACAGAGAGTGCAATTGATCATCTGCTTTTTATTGTATATCTCAAATACTCTGTGTGGTGTGCATGGGTGTGGTGTATGTGTGTTTGTGTGGGTTTGTGACAGGTAGTGTGTGTGATATGTTGCATGTGGTGTGTGTGGTATGTGAGGGGTGTAAATATGGTATGTATTGTAGTAAGTGGTGTCTGTGTGGTACATGGCATGTGGTGTATGTATATGATATGTACGTGTGTATGGTGTGTGTGTGTATGTGTGGGGTATATATGTGCGTTTGTGATGTGTGTTTGAGTGGGTAAGTGGTGTGTGTGCTGTGTGTGGTATGTAGTATGATGTAGTATGTGGTGTATTTGTGTTCTTTGCTGTCTTTAGCTGCCCTGGGGAAGAGGATTTTCAGTCATATCAGCGAGTTATAAAAGGACAGGACAAGTGTCTTCTGTAGGTGTTGATTGTGGAAGGGACCAAAATGTGATCATTCACTGAAAACCTGCTAAATATTATAAATATCAGATATCGAGCTCTCGCTCTTGCTCTTTCTCTCTCTCTCTCTCTCTCTCTCTCTCTCTCTCTCTCTCTCTCTCTCACACACACACACACACACACACACACACACACACACACATACAATTCCTTCAATCCTTACAATAAGCCTTTTGTTTACTATAAAAGATAACTGCTTGGGGAAGAGGAAATATTTTTCCAAGACTTTTTAAAAACTTTGGATATTATATATAAAGCAAGCATGAGAAGATTCTGGAAAAGACAGACCAACTAGGGACCTCAAGACCCAGGGACTGATATGGGAGTTCTTGGGTTTTCTTTTTGTACCATATACCCTAGTCCTGGAGTTGAAGGATCTAGCAGCCTAGAAATCAGTGGACATAGACAAAAACAAAACAAAACAAAACAAAACAAAACAAAAACCTAACTAACAACCAAAATCCTAACAAAAGCCCCATCTCTCTGACCAAAAGACCCAAGCCAAAGCAACTACCAAGTCAGAAAACTTTTGAACAGTAACCACCTTACTCCAATCAAACACCACAGAAAAGACTGTCCCACCTCCCTTCACCCGCCAATATGCCAACAAAGTATGATTGGAAATCCTAGACTTCACCTGTCTGGGTTGTGCCCTTTTTCTCCCACAATTCTTCCAGGTACTGTCAAAGAATAAGCAGGACTTTCATCCTTAACTCTCCAGAGACTCAGGGCAACTAGGATTCCACCCCTCCCCAGGAGGGATGAAGCACCCTCTTGGTCCATTGGGTTGTCATTGGAGACTAGGGGAGGGTCAGGATTTTCACCATTGTCCAGCAGGTACAAGGCCACTCCCCCACAATGTTGCTGAGGTTCAGCCAGGGAGCTGAGATTCCCATTCACCCCAGCAGAGATGAGGAGCCCTCTTCTTAGGTGTCAAAAAGCAGGTCTTCGTGGAGAACTTACTTTTTATTGTCACTCTCAAATACTCTGTGTGGTATGCATGTGTGTGTAGTGTATGTGTGTTTGTGTGGGTATATGGGTATATAGTGTATGTGATACATTGCGTGTGGTGTGTGGTATGTGAAGGGTGTTATATATGGTGTATATTGTAGTATGTGTTGTGTGTGTATTGTGTATGTGGTACATGGTATGTGGTGTGTAGTATATGATGTGCATGTGCATGTGCTGTGTATGTGTATGTGTGGGGTATATATGTGTGTATGTGGAGTCCAGGAATGAGGCAGTGCCCTACTTCTACTGCCGAAGCAGTATCAGAGGGAACTAGATAAAATCAATGGTTTAAATAAGACCAAGAGTTTCAGTACATAATACAAAAATGTCCAGGTTTCAATAGAAAATCAGTCACTGTACCAACAACAGATTATCTCAAACTGAATGAAAAAAAGATAGTCGATAGATGCCAACACCTAGATGACAGAGATGTTAAAATTATCTGACAAGGTTTTCAAAGTGGCCATGATAAAAATGCTTCAATGAGCAGTTATGAGCACACTTAAATAAATGAAAACATAGAAAACCTCAGCAAAGAAATACAAATCCTCAGCAAAGAAACAGGAGATATAAAGAAAAAACAAATGGAAATTTGAGATCTGAAAAAAAAAAATCCTATAACGAAAATACAAAGCTCAGTGGAAGACTTGACAGCAGAATGGAGGAGACTGAGCAGAAAATCAGTGAACTGGAAAATAGAACAATAGAAATTACCCAATCTGAACAAGAGAGAGAAAATAAATTGAAAAAAAAAAATGAGTAGACTATCAGGGACCAGGGGACTATAACAAAAGATCTAACATTTTTTTGATCAAAATTCTGGAAGGAGAAGAGGACAGGCTAAAAGTATGCAAATATAAGATTTTAGGAAAAACAGCATAGGACAAACTCTTCGAGATCTAGGATTAGGTACCTAAGCACAATGCATCAATGGAAAAATTAATAACGGACTTCATAAGAAGTAGAAAAAAACTTGTTCTGTGAAAGACACAATTAAGAGGACAAAGATAGTATCTAAAAGAGATACAGAACTCACAAAACTCAACAGAAAAATAAACAAGCTAGAATCCAGAAGACATGAAGAAATATTTCATTAAAAAGATTATATAGATGGCAAATGGGCATAAGAAAAGATGCTCAATATAATTAAAAATTAAGGAAATAGAAATAAAAACCACATTTATATATCATTACATACCTGTCAAATGGCTAAAATAAAAAATATTGAGGCAAATGATGGCAAGGATGCATAGAAATTGAATCACTCTTGCATTGTTGGTGGGAATATAAAATGGTACAGTTACTCTGGAAAACAGTTTGGCAATTTCTTTAAAAATAAGCATGCAACCCAGCAACTGCACTCCTGAGATTTTATCCCAGAGAAATGACTTTACACAAAATTCTATACATAATTATTTATAAAAGTTTTTTTTTTCATGATGGCCCCAATCTGAAAACAACCCAGATGTCCTTTAACAGGCAAATGGTTTAACAAACTGTTGTGTCAGAATACTATGGGATATTACTCAGTAGCAGAAAGGAACAAACTATGGATATATCCAACTGCTCCCATAAATTTCCAGAGAGTTACTCTGAGTGAATAAAGAAAAAGCCTATCCCAGAAGGTTACATACTATATGATTCCATATATATAGCAGTCTTGAAATGACCCCATTACAGAAATGGGTAACAGTTCAGTGGGTGTTAGGGGTTAGAAAGGGTGAGTACAAGCCGAGCTCAGTGGCTCAGCCTGTAATCCCGCGCCTTTGGGAGGCTGAGGTGAGTGGATTGCCTGAGCCGACGGGTTCGCGACCTGCCTGGGCAGGCGAGATCTCATCTCTACAATAAATAAAAAAATCAGCCAGGCGTGGTAGCGCGCGCCTGTAATTCCGGCTACTTGGAAGGCTGAGGCGGAAGGATAGGCGGAAGGATCGCCGGAGCCCAGCAGGTCGAGGCTGCGGTGGCCGAGAGCGGCCACTGCACTCCAGTTTGGGCGACAGAGTGAGACTCCAACTCAAAAAAAAAAAAAAAAGAAAGGGTGAGTACAGGAAGGAATGTGTGTGATTATAAAAGAGCCATGGGAAAGATCACTGGGTAATAGAAGTGCTTATCCATGTCAGTATCTGCTTTGTAACATTGTGCTCTCATTTTGAAAGATGTTATCTTTGAGGGAAACTAAGTAAAGGGTATAGGGGCTCTGTCTGTATTGTATCTTATAATTGCATGTGAATGTGATTCTACAACTAATACAAAATCAAAAGTGTGATTAAAAGGGCAAATTCAATGAGTATTATATCTGCCTATTTCCAAACCACATGCTTGTATTGAGATACTTCATGATTGTTAATTTGATGGCTTATGGTTCGGCCTTGGGTATTATGGTGTCTGCTATCTCCCTCTCAAAACACTTCTGCCATCATGAGACAAGCTTACTTTAAGTCTCCTGTGGGGCAACAGCCTGCCTGAAGCAAGAAAGAACTAGTCCAGTACTCTGGGGAGGCCCAGCCTTCAGCCTTCCTGGCAGCTCAATGTTGCCACCTGAGTGGGCCCCGCTGAGACCAGCAGGGACCAGCAGACCAAGCTCAGAATCATGCAAGTGAAATGCATTGTTCTGAGCCACTAAGATTGGGGGCATTTGTTATGCAGCCATTGATGACAGATACAGGCTATATTGTAATGTGGGGGGATGCAGGTTGTGAAGTATGGGCAGAGCCTTGGATGAGTAGGTGGCTGAAATCCTTTCTTTTCTGAGGTCTGGGGCTCTGTCTGGCTATAAATCAAGGTAGAGACACAATAGGGATCACCTGTGTGGTTAGACAGTCAGCAGAGAGACATTTTTATGTCGGAGAGCAGGATCCATGCTTCCCTTTCAATCTCATCTATTTACAAATGTGCCTCCCTGTTCTGTTGAAATTTGAGAATTTATGGCTTCAGCCAATTGACCATCCCTTGAATCATTCGGTTTCCTAAAGCCTCAGCTCACAACAGGAAGCGAGCCCAGACAACCTTCTATAAAATGATCCATCAACACTATAAGCTGCATCCGTGGACTGACTGACATTCAAAAGCCTTGTATTGGCAGTTTTGCAAGTTATAACTATAATACTCAAAAAAGTGAAAAAAAAATCCTATGAGTAGTATTCAGCTGTGAACTGCAGACAGGAAAATATCTTAAGCAAAATAACCATAGCTTGCATTTGTTTAGCACTTCATAACTTTCAAAGAGCTTCCAAATCCAAAATGATTTTTGGTCTTTCATGGCATCTCTTTGACATGGGAAAAGGACACACTTAGATGAGGAAACCCAGCTGCCACTCAGGCCTAATGTATTAGGACTGATAAACAGCTAATCTGACCAAACTGCCTGCCCCCGAAATGTAAAATTTTGTTCAATCCTGTCTATACTCACTTCTGTATCTGTAGGATCAGGCACATCACAGATGCTCAGTCTGAATTTGTTAAATATGTGTTGTCATAAATTGTACTTTGTTCAGCAAGATAACCTTAACCCTTAAAAAACCATCTAGCTCATAAGTGCACAGGTGATGCTCTTAAGTCAAACTGAATGACTTAGTATTTGTGAACAATGTGTTAAGATTGTTGCTTTTATTTAAATGCTGATTATATTTTATTTATGTATTTATTTTTATTTATCTATTTTTAGGGGTTGAGGTCTCATTCTGTTGCCCAGACTGGAGTACAGTGGCATGATTATGACAATCACGGCTCATGGCATTCAATGCCAGTTTTTAAAAAACTCACACAGTGGCTTGGTCCAGTTTATCTATTGGATATGCATGTCCTGATAAACATAAGCTCTTGGTGATAAATAGGGTCTTCATTTTAAAGTATCAAATGACAGTGGAGCCCAAATTCAACACTCAAATTCGTAGATAATGTCAGTAGTTCAAACATATTCCCATTTGCATCTGTATGACCTGGAATGCCTCACTTATGCCCTCTGGACTTGAGATTTCTCATCCAAAAATAGGGGCAATGATACCAACTGGGTTGGCAGTTATGATAATTAAGAGTAATATGAGCTAGCTATCTGTCAGAGGGCTTGTTCCACATGAGCACCATTACAAGGGTAGATGCTCTCACTGTTGACAGAGACTATATATTGTAGGTCAGTGTAGTTCAAGTACGCAAATACACCAATCAGAAACAAAAGTATCACTATCATTGGAGCAATGCAGAATTGAAGCTGCCTTCTCATTTTTCAAGACTCAGGGTAAAGAACACTGCCTGTAGATGTCACCTCTTTCCTTCTCTAAAGGTGGCACCCATACCCTCTCCATGATTTGCAGTACAGACATGGTGCTTATAACTTCCCACCTTTGTACCTGTGTCCTGGGCTGTATTGAGCTGCCCCTTCTATCTCCCATTCTCCTAGAAGATCTCTAAGATGAGAATCATGCTGGGAATTCCTACCTCCCACATCCATGGTGTTGACCTCTGCTCCTTCCCACTTCACTGGAGCTCCCAAGTCTATCCTGGCTTGAATTGAGTCTTCTATTTTATTCTCCTATTGCTGAGCTGGGTTGGGCTGAGCCTGGGGTTAAATGCTGATGGCAGGTGGGGAGGAAAGTTTCTAGGGGGAAGTTCTGGCATTTGGGGGCTCAGAGCTTGGGGTCTAAGATTCCTTTTCCTTGCATCTCCTAAAATGGAGATGGATCTTCCTACCCAAATATAAGCTCTTACCTTGCTGTCTTACAATACACCATGAATATTTTTTAAAATGTGTAACAAAACATATTTGTCCCATGTCCACAGAAGTATGCAATTCTATGTGCCCAAGGAGAGGCTACTTCTGCCATGAAAAAAACAAATGTCCACCAGGCATCCTGCTAAAATGTAGATCAGGTTATAGCAGGTCTGAGAAAAGGCCTGGGATTCTGCATTTCTAACAAGATTCTTGCTACTGGTGGTTCTTGTTACACCCATAGCAAGGGGATGCCCTGGGCTAGGACCCTGAATTTAGGGGTAACACCTGTGTGACGTATGACTGCTGCTTGTCCTCTTCTATCTGGAAAATGAAGACAGGGATGCCCATATCCTTGGGTTGTGGGTAGGATTAAAAATTCTATTGGTAACTATGCAGTTATCAAAAGGTAAGTGGTGTCAAGCAAATTATACTACTTCCTTATACAAGTAAAAGATATGAGAACTTCAGGTGTAACAATAAATGAGCTACCAAGTCATAAAAAGTCATGGAAGAAACTTAAATGCATATTGCCAAGTTAGAGAAGCCTATCTGGAAAGGCTATAGACTGTACGATTTCAACTATATGAAATTCTGAAAAAGGCAAACCCATGGGATCTGTAAAAAGACCAGTGGTTGCCAGAGGTTCAGGAGGAGGGAGGGACAAATTGGTAGAGCATCAAGGATTTTTAGGGCAGTGAAAACTCTCTTTATGATATGCAATGGTGAACTCATGTCCTTACACATTTGTCCAAACCTACAGAATGTAGCATACCAAGAGTGAACCCTAGCAGAAACTATGGACTTTTTAGTTAATGTATCAATAATGACTCATCAATTGTAACAATATGCCACACTAAAGCAAGACGTTAGTAACAGGGAAGTGTAGGAGGGAAATACTTTGTATTTTCTGCTCAATTTTTCTATAAAACCATAACTGCTCACAAAAATAAAATCTATTTTTTAAAAATGAAAACAAAAATAAACATTAACAGATATTCCACATTTTTAAAAAGATATAAGAAATTAGCAGCAGTAGGGCACAAAGGACAGGAACAAGCTTCCTCAATCACCGTCTTCAAATCACCTCATTTCTTCTCCTCTTTGCCACAAAAAAAATCAGTAATAAACATAACAGCAGATCACAGATGTAATATTATGCTTGGTCCATGGTAAACCTGCTCTTTGCCAATCCTGTGAAGATATTTGATCAATCCTTTTGAGCACATGGCTGCTGTCCTCCCTACTTCCCAGATGCAGGTCACAATGACAACAACAGCACTTTCCTGAGAGTCCTCTCCAAGACCAAACAAAAGGAAGGTCAAATTCCCAGGAAAAGCATCCTCTACAAGGTTTGCCCTGCAGGGTTAGGCCTGTCTGAGGGCCTATCCCTGCTTAACAGTCTCATAGAGTACCTGGCTCTGCAGGTGAGAGACATCATCGACCTTCCTCCGGGAAATCAGGAGGGATCCACAACCACTGCTCTGCTGAGTGGTCCAGAGTTGTGGCCTACACAGAGGTAGAATTTGCCAGTTTTAGTGCAAACAATTGTTAAAAGTATTTTAGTTCCTTTGGTGGTTGAAAATCATAAAGGCAAAGTGACCATATAATTTATCAGTAAAACTAAGACACAGTAAAGAATAAAAGGCAGAGGAGCACTACAGATAATTTTTTTTTAAATCTCATATACACACAAATCAATTTGGCTTATTATATTGATGGGTCCATAAAATAATTTTTAAAAAAATTTATTTTAAAATAGCATATTCATGTTCATTAAATCATGATTTTAATAATTTCTTATATTGGTTATGCTAATTTCAAGATAAAGCAACAGTTTAAAAAATATGCTGGCACAATCTATGTACTTTGATCTATTTCTCAGCTATGTTCATATAAGATATGTATCACTAATATTTTCTGAAGGATGTATTTTTAATATGATTTTAATTTTTAAAATTTCAAAATAGTAACCATATTTTTTTTCAAAGCTGAATTTTATTGATGATGTACTTGAAAGCTATGACAAATTCAAATAAACCTTTTATTCACATCCTGATATTTTTAGCTGAGAAAATATTTTCTCTGTAGCCTGGTAGCTTCAAATCAATTTCTGCTAAATGTAAATATTCTTATATGTAACATTTTACTGAAGTATATAAATATATCAATCTGCATATTTTCATAGGTATACTCTATTTAAATTATTTAGGTTAAACAGAAATAATGAGTGGAAACTCAAATCTTTAGGAAGAAATAAAGAGGAAAATGTACATAAATATAAAAGACTATATTTTCTCTTTATTTCTTTGAAATACGTATGATTATTTATAACAAAACTTGAGAATATTGTATTATGGCATTTAAAATGCATGTATATATAATACACATGGTAACTATAGCACAAAATACCAGGTGAAAGTAAATAGACTTACAAATTTCTATAGCTTTTATGTTACTTATAAAGTGGCACAATTGCAACTCTAAACATACTGAAAAAAGGCTAGGCATGGTGGCTCACACCTGTGGCTCACGCTCTGGGATGTTGAGGTGGGAAGATTGCTTGAGGTTAGGAGTTTAAGACCAGAATGGGAAACATAGAAAGACCCTCATTTCTACACTAATTTTTAAAAATTAGTTGGGTATGGTAGTGCAAATCTGTAGCTACAGGAGAATAACTTCAACCCAGGAGTTTGAGGCTATGTATATACTGAAATAAAGGGGAAAACAGTTTTTTATATTTATGTACATATTTTCTTTTTATTTCTTCCTAAAGATTTGAGCTTCCATTCCATATTATTCCTTTTGAATCCATTTTTTCAATATATACATAAATAATGAAAAATTAGTGGTGTATATAATAATCTCTAGAAACCATCAAAAAATGATTATTGTCATGAAAGACCTGAACAACACTATTAATCATCTTTACCAAATTGATACTTACAGAGTACTACACATACAACTTCAAGATACATATTCTTTTCAAGTACACACATGGTGTAATCACCAAGATAGACCATATGCTAGGTCACAAAACACATATCATTGAAGTTAAAATGATTACAGGAATACCAAATACGGTCTCTGACAAGAATGAAATCAAGTTATAAATCAACAACAATGTAATATCTGGAAAAACACACATATGTGGAAATTAAATAATATATTTCTAAATAATTAAAGGTCAAAAAAGAAATTACAAGCAAAAAATTATGTTGACCAGATTGCTAACAAAAACTACATTAAAAATCTACAAGAAATTAATTACAAGTCTGCAGACTATAGATATAGCAGCACTTTCAGGGAAACATAAATCATTAAATTATCATATTGGAAAATAATAATGGTATAAATGTAATAATATAAAGTTTCATTTTTCAGGAGATAGAAAAATATTAACTGATGATAAGTAAGAATAAGAAAATAATAAAGATAACAACTAGAATCAGTAGTACAGAGCAAAGAAAAACAAAAAAGAAATTAATGAACCCAGAATTGGGTTTTTTAAAAATCAAAAAGTTGATAAACTTTACAATTCATAAACAAAAAGGGAGTACAAATTATAAATATTATGAATAAAAGAGAATGACACTATAGATCTACAGATTTTGTTTAATAATAGAATATTGTGAAGATCTTTGAAACAGAAAATCTGAATAGACCAAAATCTATTTAAAAAAAAAAAAAAGAGATATACCTTGCTCATGAATTGAGGGTTCAATCCATTTGTTAAGATACCATTTCTTCCCAAATTGATTTTTAGATTTCATGCAATCTTTAAAATAATTCATCAGAGCATGTTTGTAGAATTTGACAAGTTGGTTTGAAACGTTATAAATAAATTAAAATATCTATAATATTAAAATAAATCTTTAAAAGAGAAAAAGTTAGTAAACTACCTAACTTCAAATTTCACTATAAAGCTACAGTAATTGACTTATATAAGAACAGAGAGATTGATTGCTAAAATAGAATAGAGTGCCCAAAACTTAGTCCATTAATTTTTGGAGAATAACACAAAAGCAATGCTGTGAAGAAGGAAAAGTTACTTCAACATATATTGCTGAAGCAAGATGTTTTTAGAAAAAAAACAAAAACAAAACAACAACAACAAAAACTTATCCTTATCTAAAAATATACACAAAGATTTAAAACTATAAAGATTCTAGAAGAAAACACAAAATAATGTCTTCATGACTTGGGAGTATAAAAAATTCTTTTAATACACAGAAAGACCTTAAAATATTTTAATAGAAATAATATTTAGCTTGATCAAATAATCTAGCTTATGCTTTCTTCTTATTAAAAGATAGCGTTAGTAAAATGAATGGGCAAGACACAGACTGCAAAAATTGTTTGCAAAATATGTCTCTGACAAAGACTTTTATCAAATGTATATAAAGAACTTTTAAGACCCAATAATGAAAAGGCAATCTAATTAAAAACAAGCAAAACATTTTAAAGAGACATACAACTAACTGGTCACTAAGTACATAAAAAGATATTTAGCATTATTAGCCATCAGGGAATGCAAATTCAAACCATGAAAAGATATCATTTACTCACAAATAACAAAATAGCTGAAACTAAAAACACTGACGACACCAAATGTTGGCAAGGATGCGAATCAGTCGGAACTCTCATACATTTTTTTGGTGACATTTTAGAATGCTACAACCACTTAGGAAAATATTGGGCAGTTTCTTCTAAAACAAACATATGCCCATGAAATGAAATCATATGTCTACAAAAAGACTTACTCAAGAATGTTCTTAGCAACTCTATTCACAGTAGCCCCAATCTGGAATTAGCCCATGAGTCCAAATAAGGTAACTGATAAACAAGCCATGGTATATCCATAACAAAAACTGTAGTTATTCAGTAATGAAAAATAAAAAAAGTATTAGTGTTATACAACCACATAGATAAATTCTAAAATTATTATGCTGAGTGAAAGAAACCTTTCACCAAAGAAGTCTATATCATATGATTTAATTTATACGAGGTTCTAGAACAGACTGAACTATTAATAATACATGGGAAAATAAATCAAAGTGAGGAAATGGGGAGATAAAAATATTCTACATCTTTTTTGCTTAGTCAGTGCAATTAATAAAACTCATTCAATACTATCCTAAAAATTGTGCATTTAGCAATATGCAAATTCTGGCTGGAAAGAATTATATATAAAATCGAGTTAGTAATATGCATGTCAAAGTGTTTAGAGACAAAATTTACTCATGTCTACCACCACATTCAAATGTATCTAAAAAATAAGATAGGTTCATGAGTATGTAGAAGGATGGATAGATACATGGAAAAACTATAATAAATTGTTAATGGTACAATAGATGTTGTGGATGTATGGGTAGTCTGTGCAAAAGTCTTTCAGTATGCTTGAAACTTGGCATAGTAAAATGTGAGGAAACAAGAGTTTCATCAAATGTTGCTTTCCACAAGCTGATATATTCAAAAATGTAATTATAATATTTCAAAATTAAATCTTATCACTTGTCCTGTTATTTAATATCATCAGTTTCTTGCTTACTTTAGAACAGATAGACATTTTAATATTTGCGATTTTCTAAAAGCTTTAAATCTCCAATTATTTTTGGAACTTATTATGTAAAATTATTTGATTAAAAATTTCTGAAATCAAAGATTTTTGAACAAAATGTAACTGAAATGTTTTACAAAAAGTTTACTACCATTGGATTTACAAAGTAGTACTCCAAGACTCAAATGTTTTGAAGACCCATTTCAGTATGGGATACAACAAAAGTGGTGATTTTTTTATATATATCCAAAGTCAGCTTGGGCCCGGTACAGTGGCTCATGCCTGTAATCTCAGCACTTTGGAAGACAAAGCCAAGAGGATTGCCTGAGCCCAGGGGTTCGAGATTAGCTTAGGCAACTTGGTGAGACCTCGTCTCTGCAATAAATTAAAAAACTGGCCAGGCATGGTGACTCACATCTGTAGTTCCAGCTACTTGAAAGGCTGAGGCAGAAGGATCACTTGAGCCCAGCAGGCGAAGCTGCGGTGGCCAAGAGCATGCCACTGTACTCCAGTCTGGGGAACAGAGTGAGACTCTGACTCAAACAAAAAAAAAAAAGAAAAGAAAGGAAAAATTCAGCTCAGTCACAAACAAAACAAAACAAAACACTGTAGGTGACTTGTGTATGTGACTTGTGACTGTGTATGTATAAAAGTATTTGTAAATCTTTGGTTGATATATCAAAATTTAAATACTGTTAAGAATTGTAAATGTAACACATTTTTAAGCTCTATGGTTTAATTTAATAAAATAATTATTTTTTCCATAACTTTATATACTATTAAAATTTTATTAAAATTTCTCTACAAAACCCAATACTTTTCAATGTCTAAATTTTCAACAGAATTTATCATAGCTTTCACAACAATGTCAGAAAATCTTTGGCACAATAAATGTTCTAAAACTCTAATTTTATTAATTGTATTAAATAAAACCTCATTTTTAAAATAATTCATTGATTTCCTATTTTACATCTAATGACACTGATGTATAACTTGCATAATTTAACTATTTGCAAATTTATTTTGTAATTATCCACCCAACATTTTAGTAACTGTTGCTTTAGTTTCATAGGTGCACAAGAGAAATTTAAATAGATAATTTAAATTGATTGATTTGATTTCATTGAACAGCCACACTTCTCAGAGTGAAATGGAGCTTTGTTTTTGCAACTACAAATGATCAGTTTTCATAATCTTCAAGAACACACTTTAAAAGATATCAACTTTTGAAGAAGATGTAGATGCTCCTTAGAAACATTCATATCTTGTGGTTTTCACCTGGATAATGATAACAAATATTTTTTTGAAGACGAATGCTTACCATAAAATATGTTGAGAAGCAGAAAATCAATTCTTAATTTTAATTCAATCTGTGCTTTATTTTTGAATGCTTTGATGGAGAAAGTCATTGCAAAATAAGTATCTTCAAGCAATAAAATATATTATAGATTTATGCCATTCAGCAAAAGACACTCTGTAGCAAAAGCATCTAGATGACTTTTTTTATATGCTCTGTGGCTGAACTGTCCAGCTTCCTCTCCCCACACACATTTTACACTCCCCTCACTTACAAAGTCCCATGAGGAAGTTTTTCACATCTAATCACAGTCTTAACTACAGTACTGGACAAGAACGCAGCAGAAGCTATAAGTGCAAGATGGAAGGCTATAAAATCTACCTGGATTATATTAATAAAACTATTGACAATAGTTCCCTTTATGAATAAAACATCTGGCACAAAATGCTATACTGGACAGGAGTCTGGGACCATAGATATAAACTGGCACTATCTTCTGCAGAGGCCTAAGGCCATCCTATTAAAAAATATTCCAGATGGTTCCACTGAACATAAACAGATTTGGGGGTCAGATCAATATTCAGTAGACCTGCCCCAGGTGTGTCCTGGCATGACCGTTGCTAACTTCTCCTATCTCCCTTTGGCAATGAAAGTCTAGATACATTTATGCAAATGAGTGATATATTTTCCAGGTATATGTAATTGAATATCTTTCATGTATAATGAAGACATAAAACTATTTCTTTCAAAGCAACCTCCATGGACTCCATAAAAAGAAGAAATTATCCTGTATTCAGCTTCCGAAGTGTCGGAATACTAGAGATTCGGATTCCGCTCTTCTGCAAATAATTCTCTTGATCTCTCAGGTGTGGAATGACTGAGTCTAGGCAGCTGGAGGCATTGAGATGTGTACACACCAGCCAGGTCTGTCTTTTGTGCTGCTTCCCCAAAGGGCCTCAGAGAAAATGTTTGGGGGGTATTTGGATCAAAAATACAAGTGTAAAAATATTAGCAGGTTATCTCATTTTTTTCTTCTCTAGTATAATTTTCATACCATGATGTTGAGCCAGAAATTGAATTTGAGACATCATGCATTGTAAGACACATCATCAATTTAATAATGGATTTTCTGATTAAAAAGGAAGCATGATATTTTATGTAGACCTTGTTTATAAAACACATCATAATTTTAGAAATACTAAAAAGTGAAAAAAGGCAATGCATCTTAGAATACAGAATACTTAAATCTGAATGTTTTAGTATTCAGGTCATTTAGTACTCATTCATTGTACAGACACTTGCAGGACACATATCACCTGCAGGAGTAGCCTGCACACACACAGACAAATACTGACAAGATGAGTCACATAAAATTTTCATTTGTGTATGTCAAAAACACCAGAGTGTTAGCAATTTCATATGACTCAATCTTAAATAATAACAATAATAGTGGCTTCTGATTATGGGTCAATTATCATGTGCAACACAGTTTACCTAAATATTACCTAATTTTCACAAATCAACATAAGAGAGATCACTATCCCACTTTTACAGACGGGGAAACTTAGATGCAGAAATGTATGGATCACTCCTGGAAATGTTCTTCTCTCAGGTTGTAGGGACCTCTCCCTCCATTTCTCATGTTTCCATGCCTATTGTGGCCCTCTCTGGTCCTCCACTCACTGTGCACTCTGGTATTTTTGACATACAAAAATGAAAATTTTCTATGACTCAACTTGACAGTACTTGTCTAGGTGCATGCAGGATATTCCTACAGGTGGTCTATGTCCAGCAAGTGCCTGTGCAGTGATTGAGTACTATACAATAAAACTTTCAAATGTAAGTGTCCTGTATTCTAAGATGCAGTGATTTTTTCTTTTTTATGTCTCATGTGTTTTTCTTTTATTTCAATGTTTAATTTTTATTTTTAAGATATGGGATACAATTCAGGGTTAGGGACATAAGTGATCATTGTACAGGTAAAGTTTGGGCCTCCCTTTGATCCCTGCTTCATCTGATTTGAGATTGAGTACCCTTATTGATGTTTTGTGCCTCCCCTTTCCTCTGGCATTGTCCCACTACTGCCAATCCCTTTCTTATAGCATTATAAGTGTTCAGGGTCCATTTATTAGTGAGTACATGTAATACTCAGATCTTTGTTTCTGTGATAGATCACTGAGTATTATAGACTCTAAATCCATCCAAGTTGCTGCAAAGTCCATAATTTTGTTTTTCTTTATGGCTGCCTAATATTCCATCATTTATATGTATCACATTTTCTTTACCCATTCCACTTTTGATGGACAGCCCAGTTGGTTCCATGTTTTTACTATTGTGAATAATGCTGCAATAAACGCGTGTGCAGGTATATTTTTTCTTTTTCTTTTTTTTTTTTTTTTTGAGTTGGAGTCTCACTCTGTCGCCCAGACTGGAGTGCAGTGGCCGCTCCTGGCCACTGCAGCCTCGACCTGCTGGTCTCCGATGATCCTTCCACCTCAGCCTTCCAAGTAGCCAGAATTACAGGCATGCGCTACATGCCCAGCTGATTTTTTGATTTATTGTACAGATGAGGTCTCGCTGCCCAGGCAGGTCTGAACCCGCGGGCTCAGGCAATCCACTCACCTCAGCCTCCCAAAGGCATGGGATTACAGGCTGAGCCACCGAGCCCGACTGGTATATTTTTTATAGAGTGATTTGAGTTCCTCCAAGTATATTCCCAGAAGGGGGATTGCTGGATTGTATGAAAGGTCAATTTTTAGATCTTTTAGAAATCACCACACTGTTTTTCATAGAGGTTTTACTAGCTTACGCTCCCACCAGAAATGTAGAAGTGTTCCCTTTTCTTCACATCATCTCTAGCATCTGCTGTTTTTTGAGTTATTGATGATGGTCATGCTGAAGGGGAATCAGGTGGTGTATCAGTGTGGTTTTAATTTGCACTTCTTTGATGATTAGTGAGGCTGAGCATTTTTTTCATGTATATGTTGGCTGCTCATATGTCTTCTTCTGAGAACTGTCTATTAATATCATTTGCCCACTTTTTAATAGGGTTGTTTTTTCGTTTGTTTGTTTTTGTTTTTGCTTTTTCCTTTTGGCACGTTTGAGTTCCTTGTAGAACCTATAGATCCCGTTCTGTGGTCTGTCTCCCTGCTCTCTTGAGGGTTTCCTTTGCTTTGCAGAAGCTTTTCAGTTTGATGAGATCCCACTCTCTGTCTTATCTTTTATGGCATTTGCTTTTGGAGAATTGATCAAGAATTGACTGCCTACTCCAATATGCCTAAGAGTGTTTCCTATGTTTTCTTCTAGGATTCTTATAGTTTGAGGTATTACATTCAGGTTTTTGATCCATTTAGGGTTGATTTTTGTGTATGGCGATAGGTAAGGGTCCTGTTTCAATCCTCTTCGTGTGGTCAGTCAGTTTTCCCAGCACCATTTACTGAAAAGCTTCTCCTCTCCCCAGTGGTTGTTAGTGAAAGCTTTGTTGAAGATGAGTTGGTTGAGAAATGGAGGTTTTACTTTTAGAATCTCTATCCTGTTCTATACGTCCATATGCCTGTTCTTGTACTAATACAAGTTTTTTTTCGCATTTTAATAAAGTTACATTTAAATCAAGCTTCTCTTAATGAGAAAAATAAGAATCTCTTCAGATTTCAAACTGGAAAAGGATTTCTCCAATTGTAAAAATATGACCAATCTGTCACTTGAGCTCAGCATCAGTAGGCTCTTGTCCAAAGAGCTGGTCAGGGTTTTTGTTATAATAATCTCTCAACCTAAATCCTGTTACTCATACTTGGCATTCAGAATTATACTATAACAACACCAAAACCCTGACTCTGAGAGCAAGTGAGGTGTTCATGGATGGGAAAGGATTTATTCTTCTAACAGTAGATAATCAAACACCAACTCTGTGCAAGGCCCCTCCCTAGATTCTGAAATTAAACAAAGTGGTCTTCAAGGAGGACCAGATATAAAAAAACAAATTATGATAACTACCTTGGGGAAGGTGAAAATTCTATGTCGCGAATGCATAGACTCCTCAATGGAAGTTTATTGTTGAGGAGTCACTGGAAAGCAGCTATATCGGCAAAAGACCCACATATAGACTTTTTGTAAAAACATTTTTTAAACTTTCCATTTAAGTTGAAATAATTATAGTAAAGAGTGGTTTAGCATATGGTTGCCTTAGTCTGTTTGGGCAGCTGTAACAATATATCACAAACTGAGCTCCTTAAATAATAGAAGTTTGTTGTTCACAGATCCAGAAGCTGGAAGTTCAAGATCAAAGCCCCAGCTGGTTTGCTGTTTGGTGAGGGTTTGATTCCTGGTTCATAAAGGGTGACTTTTCACTGTGTCCTCACATGGCAAATAGGGAAAAGACAGCTCTCTGGGTCCTCTTGTATAAGGACACTAATTCCATCTATGAGGGCTTCATCTTTATGTTCTAACTGCTTCCCAAAGCCTCCACCTCCTAATATCATTACCTTGGTGATTAGATTTCAACATGAATTTTGGGAGAACACAGACATTCAGATCATAGCAAGAATGTATGCTCAATTTAAAGAATAACTTTAAATGAATAAAAGGAACACTCTTGAGTTGACCACTCAGTTTCAAAATGTAACAAAGCAAGTGCTATATAATTCCAAGACATCTTCCATTGTCCCACAGAGAGTAACATTAACATTAATTTTGTGCAAGAATTCCTTTTGTTTTTCTTAATGACTTACCATATATAAAGATATTCTTGAACAGTATAGTCTAGTATTACCTATTTTTGTAACTTCTCAAAAAATAACTCATGTTACGCGTATGAACCTAGATGGTGTGGTGACTAAGAATCAATACTCAATACCTTGGGGAGCTGGGTTTGATTCCAACACTTTGACTCTCAATTTTGTGGCAGTTGGGCAAGACATTTAATAAGGTGATGCTCCTCAGTTTTCTTCTTTGTAAAATATTGATGATAACAGTATATACCTCATGGGGTGCTGTGAGGATCAAATGAGTTGACACATCAAGCAGGTAGAATAGAACCTGAAACACAGTAAGCACCATAAGGGGGTTTGTTGTTAACAGCCTCCTCTGCTCCACTCATTTGTCAACCAACATTATATTTTTTGAGCACTATTCTCATTGATGTATGTATAAGCAGTTTCATTATTTTTACTATTGCACTCACCTCTCAACCATGTATAAATAATATATAAAATGAGGCGTGGAATTTCTGAGTCATAGGATACACATATTTTCAAATATGCTAGAGAATGACAAATGATCTCCAAAGTCATTGTGTCAATTTATATTCCAACCAACCATGTATAATGTCCTCATTGTTTGGCAACCTGGTCACTGTTTGGTGTTGTCAAATCCTGCCATTCCTGTCAACCTGAAAACTATGAAAAGACTTCTCATTGTAGTAATCATTTTTAGTTTCCTGATGACTAAGAAAAATATCTTGTCATACTTTTATTACCCACTCCTAGTTTTGTGGTTGTGTTCTTGCTATTTGTTTTGAATTCATTTCATTGGATTTTTTTTAAAGCATTTTCTACTGAGGTTTTTTCTTGTAGATTTGGAGGAATTGTTTATATAACTTTATCACTAAATAACCAGTGTCAACTATACAACTAACTTTGTCAGTTTTACATTACAAATGCCATCCTTCAGTTTGTGAATTGTATTTTCACTATCCTAATGCTATCTTTTGACATATAAAAGTTATAAATTGTAATGCATTTGGAATCACCACCTTCTCATTTTATGGTTTATGTCACATCTTATTTAAGGAATGCTTCTCTACCCTGACATCATAATGTCATTGGACTCTATTTGTTTCAGAAATTGGGAAGTGAATTTTGCTTTTATATTACACTCCTTACCATGATGGGAACAGATTATTGTGTATGGTGTTACATAAGGATCAATGCTTTTTTTTCCCATATGGATGACCAATTGCCTCAGCAGCATTCTTTCTTCCTATGGATATATAATGCCATCGCTGTCATACTTCAAGCTTCTCTATTTGCTTTATTATATTTCTGGGGTCTATATTTCATTTAATTGGTACATGTGTCTATTTTAGTATATTCTGGTTACCTATTAATGAGTAATAAATGCACCAAATCTTAATATCTTAAAAGAACAACACTAATCTATTTTTCACAAGAAATTACAATTTTTAAAACATTCAGGAAACAGTCTGTTTCTATTCCATGTGGCATTAGTAGGCATGCCTTGGGGCTAGAGAATCCAGTTCCAGGATGGCACATTGCATGACTGAATAGTTGGTGCTGACTGCAGGCAACGAGTAGCCACAGCAACTGATAAGGGCCTTATTTGCAACTAAGTCATGTCTTGAACATGAAAGTAAACAGAGAGTCTCTGTACTTTGGGGTTAAAATTGGTATAATTCGAATTGTATTTTTCAAATGTTTTTTGTTATATAGAGATGCAAGTGGTTTTTGTATGTTGATGATATATTCTGCCAATTTGCTAAAGTCTCATTAATACACTTTTTCTATAGTTTCTGGTGGTGTTCATGTAAATAATCCTATTCTCTGTAAGCAATTACTTGGGAATCGCTTTTATATGTTGATACACATTTTTCCTCTCCTGACTTAATGCACTAGTTAGGATATCTGGCCTGATAAAAAAATATTAGTGAGGATAGGAAGCAATTTTTCTTCCTTCCAGCTTCACAGATATAATGCTTTCAATATTTCACCCTTTTATATGATGGTTAACATTTTTTTCCCAGTAGTTACTATATATCTGGTTAAGACAGTTATTTCTTATTCTCAGTTGGTCAAGAATTTATCATTAAAAAATGATTTTTATAAAATATTTCATTTTTATCTATTTTGATGATCTGTTTTTTCAACTTTAATCTGTTAATGAATGCTACCTTCATCTTAATGTACCAAGTTTATGTTCTAGAAATAACCTTCATTTAGCCTCAATAGTTTATGTTTTATAGGTTATAAGAATGAGTTCACTAATGTTCTGTACAATGATCACTTAGGTACCTAATACTGAAATGTACCCCACATCTTTAAAATTTTTTAAATTGCTTTTGAAGAAAAAATTAGTTAATTCATATTTTGTCTAATTTGCATTTGATACTTCATTTGGATTAGCCTATAATTTTATTTATTGCATTGTCTATTTGGGGGCTTATAACAATATTACAATACTCTCATAAAAAGAAATATCAAGTGTTTCTTTTCCTATAATGTGGAAGAGGTTGAGAAAAAAAATGAATTCTTCATCTAAAATAGTTGAAAAGCTTCCCTAAAACTGATTGGGCCTTGAGGAATCTTTACAGGGATTTAAAATTAGTTTCATATTCTATAATGATTTCTTCTGGAGTTAATTGGTAATTCATATTTTTCTAAAATGTATCCATACCACCTAATTTATCATTTTTATTATAAAATAATTAATAATACTCCTTTTCTTACCTTTTAATATCTGGCAGCAACGCTCTTTTGTATTTTTCATTCTTCTTGCTCTCTGTGCTTTAGACTGGATATTTTCTATCAATTTGTGATCCAGCTCACTAACTCCTTCTTTGACTGAGAAGAATTGGCTGTTACACTCATTTGTTGAGGACTTAATTTCAGTTGTTAATTTTTTAATTAAATAATTTCCATTTTTAATAGTTTTCTATTGTACTAAATTATAACAAACTCAATAGCTTAAAACAACACATTTATTGTCATACAATTTTTCTATGTAACAAAATATTTAAAAATTGAGATATGGGCATCTTTGGGGAGGGGCATTAATCTGCCTAACAAAATCTGCTCTCTGGCTTCTAAAGAATCACATCTATTCCACAAGTAAAGTACATTCACCCTTTCCCAAGATCCCCAAGAGTCTCATACCATTGCAGTATTAGCTCAAAGTTCAAAATTGTATCTAAATCTTATCAGCTCAGAAATCCTGAATCTTTTCATCTAAAGAATTTAAAATTTAGGATGAAGATCTGCATATACCCATCTTGTGGCAAAGTTATTCTTGATCTCTGAGTAAGAAACAAGTCCTCTGTGCCTAAAATACTATAGTGGGACAAGAATACAATAATAGTTGTAGATATTTCCATTCAAAAAGTGGGAAATGGAAGAAAAAAAGAATTCCCTGATCTCAAGTAATTTTGCAATCCAAGAACTCCGTTTGAGTTTCAAATGGTATAGAAATTATGTTCTTTGACTCATAGCTTTGACCTGTGGGGCTTCAGCTTCACCCTACAAAGCCATCCTTCCTATTAAATTAAAGATAGTATATGTTTGCAACTTTAAAAGCAGTTTTAAAAGCTTGTGCTTTTTGTTTTTGTTTTGTCTTGTTTTGCCTGTAGAATTTTTTGAGGCTCAGTAGCTGTCTTTCTTTCCATTCTTTCCCTTTTGGCAGGTAGCTTTTCTGCTGGTGTAGTATTTTCAGGAATTTTGTGGATCTTCCATGCATGTCATGGGATTAAATCCATTAAACAATAGGCTCCTTCACATATCTTTCCTACATAATCCCATCTCTATTTCAGGTTTCTGCTGAGATAGCTGAGGGGAATTCATGAATCACATGCCTAATCTCTTCAAAGAGCCTTCAGTACAACCAAATTCTCTGACCTTTCAATCCTTGGAAATCACTAACAAAACTGTTATTCAGTCACATCCTTGACTTTCTCTCCAGAAAATGCCTTCCTGACTGTGAATCTCCTAATCTAAGCATCTTTTGCAATCTCGGTAGAATGAGAATTTCCCAAATCAAGTCCTAGTTTTCTTTGACATAACTGTTATTGCTTCAATCCATTCTTTTTCCTTTCATGTTTTACTAAAAACAACAAGGAAAAAGCAAACTGCACCATCAACACTTTGCTTGGAAATCTCCTCAGCTAAATATTCCAGTTCATTGTTTATAATTTTACTTTGTATATGACTGCAGAACACAATCCAGCTAAGCCATCTGCTATTATAGTACAAAGATTGCCTCTCCTGAAGTTTCCAATAACATGTTCCTCATTTCCTTATGAGTTCTCACCAGTCATGCCTCCCATGTGTATACTTCTACAAACTTTGTATGTATAACCGTTTAGTATTTTCCAGGATGTTAAATGCTTTCTCTACCATGCCTCTCATTTTCTTATGAATTTTTACTAACAGCATATTTAACATCCATATTTCTCCTAACACATTGTTCAGGAAATCTTGACTTTTTCTATCATGTTCCTCAAGGTTCTTCCAGCCTTTCTCTATTGTCCAATTTAAAAGTCATTTCACATTTTTTAGTCATTTGTTACAGTAGCATCACACTTTCTTTTTCCTGCTGTTTCAAATTACCACCAACTTCATGGTGTAAAACAACATAAATTTATTATCTTGTCATACTTGAGGTTAAAAGTCTAAAGTGACTCTCAATGGGCTAAAATTAAAGTATTGGCAAGGTTGTGTTTCCTCCTATAGTCTCTAGGGAAGGATTGATTTTGCTGTCTTTTCCATCTTCGATAGCCTGCCTACACTATTTGTTTCATGGACCAATTCTATCTTCAAAGCCAGTGATAGTAGTCCAAGTATTTTTAATGTCACATCACATTGCCAATAACTCTTCCACATTTAAGGAACTGTGTGATTTCTTAAGTAATTCAGAATAATGCTCTTATCTTATGGTTAGCTCATTGGCAGTTCAATTTCATATGCAATCTTAGCTCTTGCTATGTAACAGATGTTGGAGATGTTTGATACTGTCTGTAGATTAATTGTGATGAACATGTTAAAGTATTTTTGGAAGGAATTCAATGGAGAACTAAAATCTATAAAAAAGAATCAAATGGATCATCTATGGGTCTGATTTTGAATTCCATTTTCTCTATTTGTTCTGTCTTTGTATGCATGGTTAGTTTTTTGCTTAAAACTAGACAATGGGTGTTAAAACTTCTGAGACTGTGAATAATGCTACCTTTTTTAGGAAGATTTAATCTGTTCTCTTTTAGATAAATGGAGTGGTTAGATTACTTTAATCCAAACATAGATTGAGTTGTTTAAAGAATGTTAAAGAATAAGTTGTCATCTCTGTAAAGCTCAGTCTTTATCTGATCTGTTCCCGCTCTTAAAATGTAGCAGGCTAAAAATCCCAACTGAGGTGGAGGGTGGCTATTAGTACTTCTTATGGTTGATGGGTTCTGTAAATAATTTTTATTTTTTGTCTTTCAGATACTGTGAGGTTGCAGAAAACTCTGCTCAGTCTTCATTCAATTTCAGCTTTTCTTCTTAGGTTCTTTCACTTCTGCAACATAATAATTCAGAACAGACTTTGAAGTCAAAACCACTGAATGTCAGGATCATTTCTCTTTTCTCTTCTTCTCTCCAGGATCATGGGCAATCAAATTCTGAGAGTTCTAATAGTTCCAAACTTTGATTCTTACCTCTGTGCTACAATAATCTTTGCAAAAATTTTGACATGTGTACAGTGTCCCTCTGCAGAGATCCTCAGCCTTCTCAAAGTCAAGAATTGGCATAGACCACTGAAGGGAAACCATCATAAAGAATGTTGGCCTGCCTCATTCTGGTGACCTTCTATCTATCTTTTATGTCCTTTGAAATCTCGACAGCTCCAGGAGTTTTTCAGCATCTTCAAATAGATAGTTTGGTATTTTATCTAGATTTCCTTATTGTTATTGTGGTAGTATTAGTCTGTTACAAGCAGAGTTACCATTATTAACCTTTTTTACTAAAAGTTTTTACAACTTGTTTTTATGTACTTTTTAAAGAAAATCAACTTAATGCATATTTTACATACAATAAATAAATCTTTTTTAAGTGTAAAATTGATGAGTTTTCACTAACATATGCATCCATATAACAATCACCACATAATGAAGATTTCTATCATCCCTAAATTCCCTTATGCTCCCAGTTAAACACCTTCCCCCACTTCTGGCTTTAGGGAGTCTCTGCTTTATTTCTGTCATTTTAGATAAGATTTGTCCTTTTTAGTATGTCATATAAATGGACTTATAGATGCAGTCAGCTCTTTGCATCTGCAGGTTCTGCATCCATAGATTCAACAAACCATAGATCAAAAATATTTGAAAAAATGCCAAATAAAAATAACAACACTGAATAAATAAATAAAAATAATACTTGCTGAATAAAATTTCTTCTCCCCCGTGGTTGTTATTGATGGCTTTGTCAAAGATCGAGATTTTGCTTCTAGAATCTCTATCCTGTTCCACTGGTCTATATGCCTGTTCTTGTATTGGTCCAGGCTGTTCTGATTATTGTAAGCTTTTAGTAAAGTTTAAAGTCTGCAATTGTGATACCTCTTGCTTTATTTCTTTTTTGTTGTTGTTGTTGAGGATTGTTTTGGCTGTTAGTGCTCTTTTTTGTTTCCATATGAATTTCTGTATTGTTGTTTCCAGATCTGAGAAGAATGATGTTGGTAATTTGATGAGTATTGCATTGAATTTGTAGATCGTTTTTGGTAGAATGAACATCTGAACAACATTAATTCTTCCATTCCATGAGCATGGAACATTTTTTCCATTTGTTTGTGTCATCTTTGATTTCTTTGAGCTGTGTTTTGTAGTTTTCGTTGTAAAGTTCTTTCACTTTTCTGGCTAGGATGATGCCAAGGTATTTATTTTATTTTATTTTTTGGCTGTTGTGAATGGAATTGTGCTTTTAATTTGATTCTCTGCCTGTTTATTTTTGGTGTATAAAAATGTCCTGGGAAACTGGCTGATCTCACGCAAAAGAATGAAACAAGATCCTTATCTATCACCATACACAAAATCAACTCTAAATGGATCAAAAACCTAAATGTAAAACCTCTAACTATAAGAATTTTAGAAAATGCAGGGGATACCCTTAGGCAACCAATCGTTGATCACAACCCCAAAAGCGTATGCCATAAAAGATAGGATAAACAAATGGAACTTCATCAAACTGAAAAGTCTTTACATGGCAAAATAAAACATTAAGAGATTGAGAAGACAACCCACAGAATTTTTTAAATTGCTAACTGTGTATCTGACAAAGGTTTAACATCAAGGATCTTCAAGGAACTCAAACGAACCAAAAGGAAAAAAATTAAAAACTCAGTTTAAAAATGGGCTAAAGACATGACCAGATACCTCTCAAAAGAAGATATATGAACAGCCAACAGACACATGAAAAAGTGCTCAACCTCACTAATCATCAGAGAAATGCAAATAAAACCACACTGAGATACCACCTAACTCCAGTAAGAGTGGTCATCATTAATAAAACAAAAACAGCCAGGCTCGGTGGCTCAGCCTCTAATCCCGCGCTTTAGGAGGCTGAGATGAATGGATTGCCTGAGCCCATGGGTTCGAGACCTGCCTGGGCTACTTGGCGAGACCCCCATCTCTACAATAAATAAAAAATTAGCCAGGCATAGTACGCATGCCTGTAATTCCAGCTACTTGGAAGGCTGAGGTGGGAGGATCGCCGGAGCCCAGCAGGTCAAGGCTGCGGTGGCCAGGAGCGGCCACTGCACTCCAGTCTGGGTGACAGAGTGACTCCAACTCAAAAAATAAAAAATTAAAAATATAACAAAACCAACAGATGTTGTCAAGAATGCAGAGAGACCAGGCATGGTGGCTCAAGCCTGTATGTAATTTCAGCACTTTGGGAGGTCAAGGCAAGAGGATTGCCTGAGCTTGGGGGTTCCACACTAGCCTAGGCAACTTGGTGAGATCCCCTCTCTATAATAAATCAAAAAATAATCCGGGCATGGTAGCTCTCGTCTATAGGTTCGGCTACTTGCACACACTCATGTTTATTGCAGCACTATTCACAATAGCAAAAACATGGAATCAACCCTGTTGCCCATTGAAAGTGGACTGGATAAAAAAAGTGGTACACATACATGATGGAGTACTATGTAGTCATAAGAAAGGACAAAACTATGGACTTTGCAGCAACTTGGATGGATTTGAAGTCCATCATACTCAGTGATCTATCACAGAAACAAATATCTGAATGCTACATGCTCTCACTTATAAGTGCGTCCTGAACATTTATCACAATTCTGTAGAAGAGGAATCAGCAGTAGTGGGACATTGCCAGAGGAAGGCAGGGCACATAACATCACTAAAGGTACCTGATCCTAAACCAGGGGAAGTGAGGACCAGCTGGAGGTCCAAACTTCACCTGCATATAAATTACTTGTGTATCTAATCCTGACTTGCACCTCACATTTTTACAATAAAATATTTTATAAAAACAACAATAAAATAATATAAAAATTTTAAACAATACTGCATAACTGTTTACTTAGCATTTACATTTCATTAGATATTACAAGTAATCTAGAGAAGATTTAAAGTATATGAGAGGATATCTATAGATTATATGCAAATGCTTTACCATTTTACATAAAGGACTTGAGAAACTGTAGATTTTTTTTTCTGTGCTGGATCCAGGAACCAATGTCCCACATATACCAAGGAATACACACACACATGCACACACACATACACAAACACACACATACACACACACACACTACAATGTTTCTTCAACATATGGTTCACAGGAGTTTCCTGCTCTTTGTAAGTTTAGCAATTTTTAATTGGATGTTAGACTTTGTGATTTTATTTTGTTATGTGCTAGATTTTGTTGTTTTCTTTTAAAGAATGTAGGATTTTGTTCTTCAGAGAAGTTGATTTACTTACAGATCAGCGTCATCCTGTGTTCTTTTATCATCTTTCTTCTTTGACAGATCAAATAGGCATAAAAATAAATAAGTATGGAGTTTCTAATTGTTGTAATTAATGTGGTGTACATAACAGCTATTAAGAAATGCAATTCACTGTCACTATAGAATGATATCTATTGCAAAACTTATGTGATAAAAAAATTAGATCGTATTTAAAACTCAAAATAAATCTCTCAGAGTTTTTTAAAAAGTGGAAATTGTATAGAGTACATTTTTGCGATCAATATTATCATAAATACTAACATTCAACATTTATTAAATAAATATTCTATATTTAAGACTCCGTTTAATTCACTAAGAACAAAACAATAACAAAAAACAGGTATAAAACCTTGTCTAAATGTTTGTCTTTTAGAAGAGGCTAATGCAATATAGGCAAATGTACATTATGCCACATGATGAGACCTGTGGGGAAAAAATTAGTCAGGAAAGTGAAGTAGAAAGAGCCGGGGGTGGATTACACATTGATAAAGGGGTGAGGGAAGACCTTATTGCAATATTAGTATTTCAGCTAAGACCTGAATGAAGTAAAAGAACATTTCATGAATCTTTTTGGAGAAAAGGTTTTCCTACACAGAAGGAGCAGTTCAGTCAAGGACCTTGGCACACAAGTAATGGTCCAGAGGTCCCTGGGACTGCAGTACAAAGTTTGATGTTTGTTGAAGGTGAAGACTAAGTGGTGGGGACAAACCAGATAGTGCAGATCCTTGCTGCCTGCTGCAAGGACTCTCACTTCTGCTCTGAATGAGATGGAACCCTTGGAGGGCTTTGGGCAGAGGAATCACACAGACTGATGCACTATTTGGAGCATCTGGTCGGCAGTTGTGTTGATGTTATTGTACACAGTGGCAGGTGGAAGTAGAGTTGTGCAAGAAAGTGATTCCGACAGTCTGGGGTGGCTTGCTTCACACAAGTGCAGTGGCAAGAAATGGCCATGTTGTGAGGACAAGGCCTTCCATACCCAAGATCTGATTCCACACAGTTTCCACATCTCCTAATAAGACTCAACACTTCACACTCCGCTACTCCACAGAATCCCTTCCTCTGTGCCCTTCCGGGTCACTGCCTCTTGTCAAAATCTCCTTTAGCTCCAGTTTCTTCTCTGGCTAGTCTCACTTTCCTCTGGCTTGAGATCAAGCTGAAAATGCCACACTCCTGGGTTCTCAACAGTTTGGAGAATGCTCAACTCATACACCTAGAATTTGAGGTTGGTGTTCAAACCAAAGTCCTTTGACACTTTTGCTATTTTTCTTCTTTATTAAAAAATCCAGCTGCTTTGAGTGTTTGTCATTCCATCAGTTGCACATTTAGGGTGACCATCCTCTGAGATCCATCTTGCTGCCAATGTTTACTGAAGATTTGATACTGCCTCACCTCCCTGGCCTCTGGGTCTGCCTTTTACCATGTTCAATCACTTCAGCAGCCACGGGGAGCACCCTCTACTCTTCAGCTTTCTGGTCTTGCTCCCCTATCCTCTCCCACATCCTACCCTGGGAAATCTTATTTTCAGTACTGCAAGAGCCTCTTACCCTCAGATCACCACCTTTCTCCCTCATGTCCTTATTCAAGTGCTCCCTCTTCACAGATCTTCCTGGCTCAAATCAAGGTCATGTTATTTTGGCATAGAATCAACTGATCACCAACCACTTTTCAAGACCTGTCACTCTCCTTATATCCTGGTTTCACCCTTTGCTCAAATTAGATCTCAGGGGCCATTATTAGAAACCTTATGTATCTCAGCCTCTGGCCTCAGCCTCACATTTTCTCTGGCCCCCTAAAGTCCATTTCTCCCCCACCCTGTACTTCTTAGGCTGCTGAACGGGCTGACCATGAAACACTTAACCATGCTGGGTGAACTTAGATTAAGTTCTTGGACAGGTGTGCAAAATAATCTAGCAATCCTAATGTATTTGTAAATTTTTCTGTCTCATTTGTGCAGAAGAACTTTTTCATGCCCTCTTTTGCCTTCTCAGTCCACCACCACTTCACATCTCCCAAGAAAGCAGAAGTTGTCTCCCTTTTGTGCCCCAAACTCACCCAGTTGCCTGCTCCTGGCCTCACACTTGCAGTCTCCCCTTTTGTAGGGGAGGGACGCACTTGTATCAAAAACTGGCTCCTCCTGTTATCCCTGGAGAAAAACTGCACGCATGCAATCCCGTCTGCTTTGAAATCAACTAGTTTTCTCAATAAATGGTGTGTGTGCAGTCTTACAAAAATAACAAAACTTCCCTTGATTTTGTACCTCCCTTTAGCTACCGCCTCGTTCTTCATCTTTTCTTCTTGGTGGAACACTCTCATAAGGGTCACCGATATCATTATCTTCATGTCTTCTTCACCTCATGTTCCCTCCTAAACTCCCTTTACTCTGGCTTCTGTCCACTGCCCTCCTGACCCTGTTCTTTCTTAAGATCACTGACAAAATCCCTGTTGCCATATACAAGATTTATCTTTAAAAAAATGTTTAACTTCATTTCTAAGCAGCAGTTAATGTAATTGACTACCCCCACCATCTTGAAGCGTGTGTTCTCTTGGCTGCTGGCATACCACATGCTCCTGGAGTTCATCTCTTCCCAAAGCCTGCTTGCTTTCAGCTGGGGCTCTGAGCCTGGTAGAGCCTCAAAACTCAGCCCTGAACCTCCTATCTATACATACATGCCTGTTGTTTGGTGAGCAGGTCTATGAAAACCTATCATCCAAGGTCCAGAGAAGGTGAGAGGCTAAAAAAAGAGGCTAGAATGCTCAGTTTCTCTGAAAGAAACATTTAAATTACTTATGAATAGAAGCCATGATATGCCAGGTGGCCGTGAGAAAAGATGATGGATCTCTGCACCATTACTTCCCAGACTCAGGGCTTACATATGATAGGGAAAGGTTGTACGTGCCTCAGAAGGAATGTGTAGGATAATTGCTTGGGGGCAGAATTTATAGTAATTATATTCTCTTACAGAAGGATCAGTAGATAAACTGGAAATCTTAGAGGCTTTCTGTAACTGCAATTAATCAAAAGTCAACATGTTGGGTTAGCATTCAAGACAGAGTTGTCATTTGGGATCCCATTCAGTCCTATGATTTCAAATACCATCTACTCACCAATAACCCTCTGAAGCTTACCTTTGACTATTGGGCTCCAGAATTGGTAAATGTCTAATGTTATCTCAGACTTATTATGTCTAAAACTGAATGCTTGATTTCCCTCCTGTAGGGCCTCAGTGCTTCTGTCAGTCTCCCCTCCCCCCCAACCTCTATAAAAGACATGGTTATCTAGTTATAAATCAAATTTATAAATCTTTGATTCTTCGCATTCTTCTACCTTCTCCAACCCCCAACCCCCACCCCACCCCATCACATCCAATATCAAGAGGTCCTAGTGCCATTTCCTCAAAAATATCCCAAGTTAGTTCCCTTCTCTCCATCTCAACTGCCAGAGTCTGGCCCTGACTGTCATCGTCTCCCTACTGGACAAAAGTTATTGCCTTCCAAGTAGGGTCTCAGCCTCAACTCTCGGAGATACATCTAAAAGGTAAAGCAAAGACAATGGAAGGAGTCCGGTCTGCTCCCTAGCAGGTCGCATCAGAGTGGCACTGTGAGGTCACCTATTCCATGTCTTGACTGTGTCTTGTGAAAGCAACAAGAAGCCCGGCTGACCAGCAAGACTTACTGGAGACAAGAAAGGCTGGCAGAAAATAGGGCCAATCTAGATTGGCCTAAAGTCAAGTTGGATCACCAGCAGGAAGTGAGAGACGCTTCAGTGGAATTAAATGCTATTTAGATTGTGTTTCCAGTGCCAGGAAAGAACTGGCTTCAAGATGGAGCAGAGAGTAATTTTTACTAGATAAATGACAGGAATGTCATCCCCTGAGACATTTAAAAATCTGCTTGGCATCTGGTTTTAATTATGCTATCTGTTCACTATCATCCCCAAGACAGTATTTCTCAAAATTCCAAGGATATAATTTCTATCCTTTCATTGGACAAACATTTGCCAAGTGCTTACACTATAACAGGGACTATACAAAGTACTTGGAAAAAAAACAAGGATGCTTTAGACATGTGCTTACCAGAACACATGTGCAGGAGTCATCTTTGTGTCCATGTACTTTTAAGGGAGTCATGCAATACTAGAGTTTAAAATATCTTAGAAGGTCCTGCCTTGTCCAGGACTTCCCTTCTGGTCCCTCCAGCTCTGTGCTGTTCCTCCATGAGAACATCCACTGTCACTTTCTCCCTGACCAGCCATTAGTCACTGCTATTCTCATATCTGATTGCAAGTTGATGGGAGGGCTTCTTAGGAGGCTAAGAAGAAAAAAAGCAGGCATCAGCACCAGCTCCAAGCCTGTAGCTGCAGAGTCACAGCATACCTGGTAGGGAAGTCTGCAAGTGTAAATGTAACCTTTGCCATGGTCTCCTGGAATTGCAGCCAGTGTTTTTCAAAGAGGGTTTCACAAGGGCATTATTCCTGCAAGATGACCTAATGGGGAGAAAAATAACATCTGAGAGTGAGGAAAGAGAGAAAGAGAAAGCTTTGTGTCTTAGCAACTTGATACTCAAAGTCTTCATCCAAAGATTCACAGGACTTACTGTTAGTTATTAAAATGAAGTGGCTGAGACATTTAGCAAATGTTCACTCTAAACTACCCTTCCCCAAACTTATTTTTATTTGTCACAATTTCATCAGATAGAAATACACCATTCTTGGTTGGACTTTGGGAGAAGTTTGAGTCAGACCAGAGACCTCCCTCCTAATTCTCTGTATGCCCACTGATATGGGTGTGGAGTGGATATTCTGCTACTTGGAATCCATACAAGAAGGAAGAGAGTTTAACTTACAGATCATGCATTGAGACAGTTCAGCTCGCAGGATAGGAGAATGCAGGCTGGACACTCAGGAGACCAAATGTGTGCTTAGCCAGACATTAGGGTGGGAACCCACACGAGCTACTTTTATCTGACCATCCACATACCCCTCAATGAGGCCTCCACGTTGTTGCATCTAATCCTCATGACAACCCTGTGAAGTTGAAATATCATTCTCGACTTTAAAAATTATGAATTGGCCAGATCTGGTGGCTCAGCACTTGTAATCCCAGCACTTTGGGAGGCCAAGGCGAGTAGATTGCCTGAGCCTGCAGGTTCGAGACCAGCCTAGGCAACTTGGCGAGAACTTGTCTCTAAAATAAATTTTAAAAAGATTAGCTGGGCATGGTAGCATGCACCTATAGTTCCGGCTACTTGAAAGGCCGAGGTGGAAGGATCGCAGGAGCCCAGCAGGTTGACACGGGATGGCCATGAGCGTGCCACTGCACTCTAGCCAAGGTGACGCAGTGAGATTCCAACTCAAAAAAAAAAAAGACTAAGGATTTAGGGATTAGGAATTTAGGGCTCAGAGAGGTCTAGCAACTTCCCCAAGGTTACACAGGGAGTGGCAAAGGGGCAGGCTTTGCCTTGGCTTGACTCCTAATCAGGTCTCTCTTGTGCAAACTGTGGCCATAATGGGAGAGGGCAGGACAATAAAATTAAGGGCAAAATTATGGGAAGAGGATGGGAACTAAATTAGCTGTGTGTCTGCAAGAAAGATGTGACTGTTCCCATTGCTCACCTGGGCCAGCTGCCACCCAGGGCCTGGGACAGTGAGTCAAGAAAAAAGAACCTCCAGAGGGAAGCAGGCTGGGAAAAATCAGAGATTAAGGTAATAGTTCTCTCCAGACATCTTCTGGGGCTATGCTGGAGTGAGCAGGGGGTTATATATCAAGTCATCAGATGAGAGAAATTGGAAGATTCTTGGGAAAAAGGAGGCAGAAGCCCCAGCAGATGAGGTTGCCCATCTCAGGAGCAACAAGATGGAAAGTCTAGTGGAATTAAAATATAGAGAAGGGATTTAATTTCCAACTCCATACATCCCCAAAACAGGGATTAAATTAGAACTTTCAGCTGGGAATAAACCAAAAATGAGCAACATGGCAGGTGCTACAGGCTATTCAAATTTGGGTTCAGCTCTCAGACATGCCCATAAATCTTGGCTCAGCAACTCCCAGGCACAAGATAGAAGCAGGCGTGGTCTGAATAAACCATTCACATGCAGCTGCGCTGGACCTTCTCTGTTTCAGAGAGGGATTGCATCTGCTCAGATTCAAACATGTGCCCATGGCAGTTGAACAGCAAGTTCTGTTGCTTCCTTCCCTAGAATGGATGCAAGGACGCATGGATGCAGTCCTCCCTGTGATTTCACGCAGCCACCAGTCAGGGGATGGGTGCCATTGGTTTGCAGGTTGTTTGCAGCTGTAGCTGTTGACCCAGAGTGGGGCTCCTATAAATCAAACGAGTTCTGGGGAGTTCAACTGAGAGGAAATGGAAAAGATGCATGCCACAGGAGTGAAGGGCACATCTTAAATTTTATCAAATTATGGATGCTAATACATCTTTAAATTTTCATTTAAAAATTGATAGGTAAATTCATATTATTGACTTTACATTTCAGTATACAACTTCGAAAATGTTTTTAGAATGCTGACCTCAATTAGTCCTCACAAAAATTCTGTTGAAGGGACTGCAGGTTTTCAGCTCTGACATGTAAAGAGATTGGTAGTCATCGCTCCTGCCTCAATAAGAAGGAGACACTGAACAAACTAAAAACAAACAAATTTCCTTTAAGCCCACCAGAGAGTTGAGATTGCAGGGCAAACAGAGTGACAGGTAAATCAGGAAGCCAAAATTATAATCATAATTGAAACAGAAGCTACTGAAGCCACAAACTGGTAGGAATGTTTAGGTGGTCATTTTGACAAACTGCTCAAAGTGGAGTGTGGACTAACGTGAGCATGAGAAACTTCTCAGGGCCACAGTCTGGGGAAACCTCATACTCTTATGAGTGGCATGGCCAGGAAGTCCACCAGTCTTTGGAGGTGAAGATCTAAACATGCACTCACATGGCACTAGAAAGGGAAAGAGGAGAGTACCTGTAAAATGTGTCCAGAGGATTCTTCCTAACAAGGGCCTGCAGTCTCAGGCAGAAGACTTTCTCAGAGCCTTATTCCATGTGGGAAGAGGGAAGTCCCCCAATTCCAGCCACCCAGCCTAGAGAAATACATGCAAGAATCACATCCCAAAGAAGCAGGTCCACTAAAAGCCTGAGATTTAATTCATAAAGTTACAGAACATTTCTTCTTTTCCACACCTTATCCCCACCCACCTTACCTCCACTATAATATCAAGGCATGATGGCTGTAAGAGCTTCAGGATAAAGACTGTCTCTAAAGGAAGATAACTAAGGATTCCACACTCAAGAGGGTAGACAAAGCAAGGAAATTAAAAGAATTTAAAGACACTGGCACCTATAGTTGCAATGAATTTTATATGCAGCTTAACTCCTAGCCAGTAACACAAAAGCTCACATTAAAGTCCTATTTCTATCAGTCCCTATTAATTATTACAACAAAGTCCCTATTAATCAAAACAATAAAGCTTTCCACAAAGAATTACAAAATTATTTTACCTATTGTCAAAAATCAGTCTGAATACAAATTAAACATCAAGATTAGAGTCAGATATGACACAGATTCTGAATTCTAAGACAGGAAACTTCAAGTAACTATAATTAATATTTGAGGGATCTAATGGGAATAAAAAGGTAGACAGGTAAGAAAAAATGAGTAATATAAGCATAGATATGGAAACTTTAGGAATCAAAGGAAATACAAGAAATCAAAAGCTTGAACCAGAAATGAGGAACACCTCTGATGCATTCTTCAGTGGACTGGCTACAACCAAGAAAAGAATCAGTGAGCTTAAAGATAGGTTAACAGAAAGTCCCCAAACTGAAATGTAAAGAGAGGGGGGAAAAGTGAAAAGAAAGGGCCAAACCTTCCAAGAATTGTGTGACAATTTCAAAGAGTATGTCTTAGTCCATGCAGGCTGCTATAACAAAATACCATAAACTGAATAGCTTAAACAACATACATTTATTTCTCTCAGTTTGGAGACTGGAAGTCCAAGAACAAGGCACTAGTAGATTCCATGTCTGGGGAGGGCTTTCTAGTTTGCAGATGGTGACTTCTCCCTGTGTTCTTACATGGTGGAGGGACCAGGGCAGCTCTCTTGAGCCTCTTTTATAAGGGTGCTAATCCCACTTGTGATGGATCCACCCTTATGATCTAATTATCTCCCAAAGAATTCACCTCCCAATAAAATCACATTGGTGGTTAGATTTCAGCATATGAATTTTGGAAGGGGGCATAAATATTCAGGCCACAGCAAGGTTATATTTATATGTGTGTGTATATATATTAAACATATATATATCGTATATATATATATGATTAAAATGTCATCAGAAAAAGAGAAAGCATATATATAGTAATAATACATTGATATTGTTAATATGAGCAGCAAACAAGATTTTTAAAATATATCTAGGTTTATGATATTAATATTATATCCAAACATCAGCAAACTGAAGAAAAAGAAAAAACCTGAAGAGTCAGAGAAAAACATAACACCTTACTTATATGGGAACAAAATAAAAATTCAGTAGACTTCTCATCAGGCACCATGCAAACAGGAGACTGGAGTGAAATATTTCCAATATTGAAGTGTTGAAATTTAAAATAAAATAAATTCTATAATTCTACATTCAGTGAAATTATCCTTCAGAAGTGAAGAAGAAATAATGACTTTTTCAACAAAAATTGAAGGAATTCATCACCAGAAAACCTGCTCCACAATAAGAGTTAATAGGAATTCTTCAGAAAATAATATGGGCCAGAAATTCAGACCCCATAAATTAAGGAAGAGCATTGGATAAGGAATAAGTGAGAGTTAAAGAGAATCTTTAATTTTCATTAATATTTTTTTCCCTAGAGACAAGGTCTCACTCTGTCACCCAGGTTGGAGTGATGTGGCGAGATCATAGTTCACTCTAACCTTAAACTCCTGGACTCAAGTGATCCTTCCGCTTCATTCTCCTGAGTATTTGAGACTACAGGCATGGGCCACTGTACCTGGCTAATTTTTTAAAAATTTATTTTTATAGAAATGGGGTCTTGCTATGTTGCCTAGGCCCATCTCAAACTTTTGACCTCAAGCAATTCTCCTGCCTTGGACTCCCAAAGCACTAGGATTATGAATGTGAACCAGTTTACCTGGCTTATTTTTTTAGTCTTAATTGATTCAAAAGACAACTGTTCAAAGTAGTAATATTGACAGTTTATTGTGTGATTATAGTATATGGATTAATAAAATGGTAAAAAGGAATAGGAGGAGAATTTAGAGTACAATCACTATACATGAAGCAGTATAATGTTATTTAAAAGAAGACATGGATTAATTGAAAATGTGAACTGAATACTCTAGTGCAGTCAACTTTTTTAAAAGATTTTTTTCAGAGTATAAGAGTATAGTAGATACACTGAGAGAGGAGATAAAAATGGAAACTTACAAAATGCTCAGCTGAAACTAGAGAAGGCAAAAAAAATGGAAGGGGGAAGATTTTTTAAGAAGAAATAAGGAACAAGTGTAATTAAAACACGAACATGGTAGATAGTAATAAAATTATATTTTGAAAGTCACTTTAAATGTGAATGGTCCAAATATACCAACTGAAATACAGAGATTGCCAGAGCCGCTTAAAAAAAAAAAAACAAGCAAACAACCCCAAGTATATGTTATCTACAGGAGACCAACTTTGAATATAAAGACTCAGATAGATTAAAAGTAAAGGCATGGAGAAAGATATAGTATGGTGATACTAACAAAAAGAAAGCTGAAGTAGCTATATTAATTTCAGATAAAGCAAACTTCTAAACAAACAAAAATAGGTTTCAAAAAGAGATACTGCATAATAATAAAAAACTAATTCTTTAAGAAGACATAACAATCTCAAAAATGTATGTACCTAACAACAGAGTGTCAAAATACTTCAGGCAAAAGTGAAAGAAGAAATGGACAAATCCTCTATTACGGTGGAAGACATCAACATCTCTCTGTCAGCAATTGATAGATCAAGTAGGCAGAAAATCATTAAAGGTATAGTTGACCTGAACAGCACCATCAATCAACTGGATCACATTGACATTTATAGAACACTTTATTCAACAATAGCAGAATACACATTCCTTTCAAGTTCACATTGAACATTCACAAAGATAAGCCCCATTCCAGGCCATAAACACATCTATACAAACTTTCAAGACTAGGAATCACATAAACTCTGTTCTCAGAAAACCGTGGACCTAAACTAAAAATTACTAACCGAAAGATAGATGAAAATCCCCAAAATATTTGAAGATTAAACATTTCATTTCTAAATAACGAGTCATAGATTATAAGAGAAATCTAAAACAATTTTGAACTGAATAAAAATTACAAAACTTGTGAAATGTAGTGAAAGCAGTGATTAAAAGGAAATGGGGAAGGAGACGGGGCAAGATGGCGACGGCATAGGGACCAAGACTGCAAACTGCTGAATAGACAGACTGTAAAGCAGAGGGAAAAGTGAACAAAACCAGAAGACCCTCATAAGGAAGAACAGGTCATTGCAGAAGAGAAATAAAAGCAACCCCACCTTCCCTCAAAAACAGAATTGAAGAGGGGGAGGGAAAGGGGTAAAGGGAGAAAAATCTACAGAAATGAAGAAAAACCAAAAGAAAAGTATGGGTCTCTCCCAGACGCCTGGGAGAGCAGACACTGAGAAAACTGACTTTGGAATACAAACAATGAAAAGTCCCCAGAATGAAGGGTCTCAAAATGCAAATGTAGATATCAAAACAATAATGGAGAGACTAAAAAGAATTGAGGAGACACAAGAAGAAACTAGGAAGGAGCTGATATCTGAGATAACAGTAATAAAGAATACTGTGAATGAAATAAATAACAAATTGATAAGCATGGAAAGCAGAATTACCCAAGCAGAAGAAAGAATCTCAGAGCTTGAGGACCAAAATATAGAAATAACCCAAACTCTTAAAAACACAGAAAATAAGCTCAAAAAGACAGAACAAAACCTTCAAGAGATGAGTGACTACCTCAAGAGGCCTAACCTAAGAATAATCGGACTCCCTGAGGCAGAAAGAGAAACAGAGACCACATTGGAACAAACTTTCCACGAGATCATTCAAGAAAATTTCCCTTATCTAATCAGTGATACAAAAATTCAAACACAAGAGATTCAGAGAACCCCCGCAAGACAACAAATGAGAAGACCAACTCCTAGACACATAATAATTCGCCTAAATAAAGTAGGCACAAAAGAAAAAATCCTAAAGGCAGCAAGAGAAAAAGGCCAGATCACCCACCATGGAAGACCAATCAGAATAGCAGCAGATTTATCTGCAGAAACCCTGCAGGCTAGGAGAGCTTGGAGCCCTATCTTCAA